>NC_091942.1:32828463-33093463 GCF_041260155.1 Ptychodera flava | reverse complement strand
CTTGTGATTTTGCGTGAAAAATAACGTTATTTTTTCTATGAGTTTACGACATTGTTTAACACACTTAACATCATCTGATTTTCATAGTTTTTCTTGATTTCGAAAGACGAGTTATTAGGCTGAATTATATTGACGGCCCAAAGTAAAAACTTTAAAAATATACAAACGGGACAGACAATAACAAGACACTGTTTTGCTTAATATTTTAGCATGCATTGTCTATGGGTAACATAGAGGACCACTTCAGGTAACACAGAGGACCAGTCTAGTAACGTAAAGGATCACTTGAGGTAACGTAAAGGACCAGTGAAGTAACGTATAGGACCATTGGTCCTGCACTTTACCTGGAGTGGTCCTTTATGTTACCCATAGACTTACATGTTAAAGTACTATGTTTCATCACATAACTTCCATGTCGATTTAATATACCTTCCTGTACAACAATCTTATAAGTGCAGTATGTTTTTTGAAACAGCAACTTTTCTGCTATATCATATAAGAAAGCCAAGATCAACGCTGCTCAAATAGGCGGACAGCAGCGGCACAAACAAAACAATGTATGCCATGTAAACCCTATGGGAGAAAATGTTGGATTTGTGGTAAAGTTCGTGAGTACAAAAAACATACTTACTTATGTTTGATTTTAAAAGTGCAACCTGTTTCTTAAAGCCCAACATCTCTGCTGTAATATATTATACAACCAAAGTCAACAATCAATAAATAAGCGATTGGCAGTGGAACAAACAAAACATAGTAAACACCATTTTCGTGTTTCTACAAGCTTTTTCTTGCTTTTTTCACATGAAGTTTGGAACACCATTTGACATACTAAATATCTTCCGATCTCAAAAATTATTTCAGTTTCACGAAGATAAATATCAATTATATATGGCATTAAACAATCAGATTCAGAGATAAACAAATAAACAAACAGCAGTGGCATAAACAAGGTGTAGTAAACAAGGTGTCTGTGTGACTTTCCATACAAAAATCGCACTTTCGTCATTTTTACTTTGCAACAGTATTTGACACATTTATTGTAGCTAGATTTTCAAGGTGATTTCAGTTTTTCAAAGTTAAATATTGTAGCAATATCATACTGAAAATTCAGAGGTATATCTGTACAAACAACGAAACGCCAGTGTCACAAATTTCGTATACAAAGTTGTAATGGTAAGGGTTAGAAGCTTGCAAAATTGGGTAGTCGTATGCTAATTTTCGGAGCAAAGTATACAACATTGCCAAGCTTGAATTTTACAAACGCAACTTGTTTGAGATGACAAATCATCATATCTGTAACATATCAAACAATGAAAATGAAATATTCAGAACTAAAGAAATGGCAGGGTCACAAAGTATACAAGAAAAATGTTCAGTACTCAAATTCTGTAAAGTGCAAAGTTCGATATCCTATTTTTGCCGATTTTATCACCTCACTTTGCGACATCATTTGACACACTGAACATTATACACTGCAAGATCCGAGGTGCAAACTTTTTATAGACTACCCCTTCGCTACGTATTTAGGTGTTGCGAGTGTAGCGAAGGCTAGGAAAACAAGTCTAATTACAGTGAAATATATCAATGCGCAGCCTATTTTAGATGGGACTATTTTCACATAGAGAGTCTGGTATGGAACAGCTCGGTCTTGCCATCGATTTACATATCGTGAATAATTATGCCTTTAAGAAGAGAAAGAAAGTTGAAAGTAGTAAAAGAGAGAGGGTCACCTGAACTTCGTTTAAAGGACCAGGGACCCCTACAAATAATTTAAAAACTATACTAGGGTACGTTGGTGATTGATGAAAGCTAAAACATGATAATTTTCAAGATATGTTGAGGTGATGCATGTAGATATTAAGTATGGAATAGAACGGTAAAGTTGTAAAAGAGCAGTCGCGTCGTTACTCGCCAGAGAGACACCCATCTTGTAGCGTAGTTAAGAACGTGTAGCGAGGTGTAACCAAGTGTAGGAGTAAAATTTTGTGAAAATTGGAGAAGGGGGTGTAGCGAACGTAACGAAGTGTAGCGAGGTGTTAGGGGCTGTAAGATGGTCACTTTTTACTCGCCAGAGAGACACCCATCTTGTAGCGTAGTTAAGAACGTGTAGCGAGGTGTAACCAAGTGTAAGAGTAAAATTTTGTGAAAATTGGAGAAGGGGGTGTAGCGGACGTAACGAAGTGTAGCGAGGTGTAATAGGCTGTAAGATGGTCACTTTTTACTCGCCAGAGAGACACCCATCTTGTAGCGTAGTTAAGAACGTGTAGCGAGGTGTAACCAAGTGTAGGAGTAAAATTTTGTGAAAATTGGAGAAGGGGGTGTAGCGGACGTAACGAAGTGTAGCGAGGTGTAATAGGCTGTAAGATGGTCACTTTTTACTCGCCAGAGAGACACCCATCTTGTAGCGTAGTTAAGAACGTGTAGCGAGGTGTAACCAAGTGTAGGAGTAAAATTTTGTGAAAATTGGAGAAGGGGGTGTAGCGGACGTAACGAAGTGTAGCGAGGTGTAATAGGCTGTAAGATGGTCACTTTTTACTCGCCAGAGAGACACCCATCTTGTAGCGTAGTTAAGAACGTGTAGCGAGGTGTAAACCAAGTGTAGGAGTAAAATTTTTATGAAAATTGGAGAAGGGGGTGTAGCGGACGTAACGAAGTGTAGCGAGGTGTAATAGGCTGTAAGATGGTCACTTCACTTTTTACTCGCCAGAGAGACAGCTAGAGTGTAGCGTGTTACGACGTGTAACCGAGACTAGAAGTGTTTTTCTTTTTGAAAATTGGAGAAGGGTTAAGTGTTTTGTAACCTATTCTAGAGATTTATTTTTCCGAAAATTGGAGAAGGGGTGAGCGTGTGTGGATGTTTTCTTCATGATAATTCAAGTAACCAAACAAAAGGTTGCAGAGTGTTTTTTATAAATTCTTAAGAATTACTAGAGCATTTTCCCGCCTGAAATTGTCATAGTCTTTCCAAATTGGCGCAAAGGAATTAATTATTTACCCTCGCGATACGTTATCGTTTTTCGACACGATAAAACCTGCGCAATTCTTCTCGAATTGGAACTTATAATACTGGCGTCACTAAATACCAGCAGTGTTTCGACAACATTGTCTTACTGGTTTACACATTTACAAATTCAGCCGGTAACCTATCTCTCTCGTGTAAGTATTCTGCGTAATATTTTCCGTTGTATTTCAACCACTTCTATGTAATATTCAGCTGTTATTAACATTGTATTGTTATACAACTTATCGTTATGGTGTTTGTTACCGACATGCCCAAGATACTGTCTAAATGGACATACACACACTATAACCAGGACTGACTCAGGCAAGGGAGACAGGACTCAATCACGCAGCTAGACACTCACAGGCAGACTCATTGACTGGTGTATCAGTAGCTGGGCCGTGAGGCCTAGGAATGGTTCCGTATTCAATAACAAGATCATGGACGTACTACAGACTAAGATCAATAAAAAGTTTCACATACTATTTTCTCATGTTTCTAGTAACGAGATCGACAGTGGCAGGATCTTTCTTTGTCATGACAACATCCGAAAACAAGTAAGTCTTTTGACAGCAAATGAAAAATGTTGTGACTGATTCTGAGGCAGTTCACTGCTAGATTTCAAAACGAACAAATACGTGTTGGAAAACACTCGAAGCTCCGTGTACACACAATAGATAATTCTTGCATAGTAAAAATACGTCAGTTTCGAATTCATTCATATTCTTCAACAAAAACAATCTTCGTCAAAGTAGGTTGTCAGTTATAAAATTCCCGCACAAACGTGTCGGGGTTGCTGGGCAAGCCTGAATGTCACGAATTTGAAGAAATTTTCGTATTATGTTGGGCGGGCTAATTTATGTTTTTAGTGTACGTAACCTCGATTTGTACACTTGACTTTCCACCTCGATGATACATGTATCGCGTATTTTCTGCAAGGAAGTTGAATATGTGACAGTTTGCAACTGACAAAATGCCACATTGAAGAGACAAGTACACTAAAACCTAATGGATCATCTGATACGTCTAAACGTCAAACGGTGCAGTACGGCACCTGTGAGATCGTGTTTAAAATTTGCAACATTATAATGTTGCACATCGGCGCCGTCGTGTTTCAAATAATGAGATGACGTAATTCTTTGCTTCAGACTCGATCACAATGGTGCACGAAAACAACTTTTTCAACGACGGCATTTCTGCATTCCTATCAACAGTCGAGATCGATAAAGCAGCCATACTCAAAATACAACTCTGTTGATCTGGCATTATTCGGCAATGGTCGTTACCATAGGCCAGGGGTTTCATCAAGAGCCGGCAGCCGGCGAAATTGACCGGTTACTCTTACGATTTCGCCGGCTACCTTTTTGGAAATTTGAACTCTTTCATTATAGCTAAAATATGTTTTACCTTCTGAAATGATACGGACAAGTTTCATAAGATGTGTAATCAAACTTTTCAACGGCTTTTATGTGAAACAAAATTTAGAAGACGAGCGACTACTACGATCGCTTTGTACTACGATGCAGCACGGTCTTGCGTATACTGCCTCAATAAAAATCGGAATTGCAATTGACGATTCTATTGGCTACCTGAATTGCTGATTCCTATTTGGTGACCTTTATATACGCTAATGAAAACGTGCATACTACACCTGTCGGCCGTCGTTAGCTCAACTCAAAATGGTCGATGAACAAATGAAGACGGAAGCGATCGCAAGGTCAAGCTTTGCTGTACGATCCTCGGTTTTGAAGTGGACCAAGAAACAAGAGAAGGATAATTACGTGGATTTAAACTGTTTTCGTAGGCAATGACCTGATTTTCACGAAAATCTTTTAGTAAGCCGATGTGCGTTGCACTGCGGTTGGCGTAATTGTGAAGGAGTATAGCCAGCAGGACGTATGATATGTACTGACTGCTCTTCGGTCTGTCGACGCCAATAAGAACGTCGCGCAGAGTGGTTACAATGCGATCAGACCTCTAAATTCACTTCAAAAGATTTCGTCAAGTCAATCCAAATGTGCGCTTCTGCATGAACGTACAAATTTTCATATCCTATATTAAGGTTCTTACTTTGCATACCCATATAGTCAAATAACCCTGAGGATCTTTGATTCTATTTGCGAAATATGGTAATGATTGTCATTTTTTTATCATTATTCGTTATATAAATTATCCTTTTTACCTCCACTTTTTCATCTACAGATTTCCATACCAAACATCAGGGTTCTTAATTTTAAGCATAACATTATGCATTAATAAGTTTCTAATTTACTGTGCTTAAAATATGAGTTTTTCATCCAGGATGGCATCAACAAGGGAATGTTTCCCCTTTACCAGAAAATTTCGAGGGCATTTCACCAGTTCATGTGTTCTACTTGTACCTCTAAGGTGTGACTGACACAATTTCATGGCAAGAGGGGGGGGAGTGGTCCCCTTGTCAAATTAATTGGGGGTGCCAACATTTCAACAGAGGGGAATTCCCTATCCCCTATCTAGATGTAACACTGTATAATATCATCTACATATCAAATTTATATAATTAATAATAGTGAATTATTATAGTTTACCTCCTAAAAGCATAGAGGTTCTAAAGACTTCAGTTTTCTTTGTTCAAATTATCGTCAACATTAACACATTTTATCATTTTTAATTATGAATTATCATATTTAGGCCTAATCTCCCAGGAAAATGGCTTTTATGATATGAACACAAATTGCCCTGCAACACTGCTGACAATTCCCCCGAAAATACTACATAGAAATTCAAGTAAGCTGTAAAAAGTATATTTTAACTCATTTTTCAGGGTTTCCGGCCTTCGGCCGGGAGGGGAACACCCCCTCCCGGACCCGGGCCCTCCCCCGATGACGACCGTTTTGTGGTCATGGCAGCTGCAAGCCGCCTACTTTTCCATTCTAGCCCCCTACTTCAAAACTGAATGAAACCCCTGATAGGCTGGAGGTATTATTCATGCTCGGAAAAGCACGTTTCATACGTCGGATAAATATCGGACCTGATGTCGCTTGAAGGATGTGTGATTTCCATGGCCATGCGTGTTAATCATATGTCTATTAATGCTAGCAACGTTCACGAAAGTGAAATAGTCTTTAAAACCGTGCAGTAATTTTGTGGAGGCTTTGTTCTTGAGAATTTCGTTTGTTTTTTATCCAAACCTGTCGCTTTACCACATTTTGCTATTTGATTGGCCCTTTCAGTTTCTGCAATTGTGATTGGTTGATTTAACTATGAAATGTCTGGATAGCATAAGGTTTCAGGTCATCATACTCGCTGTCAAATTGCTTTACTTTATTCATTATTGCACACAGGTGTTCATCATCAAAACAAAACTCTTCGGAGTCATCTTTTAATGTAGGTTCATTCGTGCTGAATAAATTTGCAAAATCGTTTCTATACCTGATCAACAGCCTCAGGATCTGTAAATGACACACCCTCATTTACAATTTCCATTGGTATCGGTTGTTTACGTATATACGTTTGATTGATGAAAATATGTCATTAAAGTCTTTCCAGAAATTTGTCCCCTCGGCCTGCACATCCAGCAATTTCTGTTGTTGTGATTTATTGTACCATCGTTTGACTTTCCTTAATTCAGAATCAAACAACCGTCTAGCTTCCATAAATGATTGTCTCAGTCTTGATTTAAGCCTAGATGGGCCTTTGCATCTGAGCCATAGTTTCTCTTTTTGACAAGCTGATTTCCACAAGTCTGAGAGTATTGTTGACCACCATGGTTTATTTTTCCTGCGACGTTCCGTGGTTCTCAACGATATATCTTTGAACTCTAGATGCGTATCCATCTCACTTTTGAAAGTTCACATATCATTGTACATAGCATCAACATCCGATTGTTTCAATTGAGCTCGTTCGAGATTTTCAATGATTTTAGTGACATGAACACGAGTGTTGTGGTTGCACATAAATTCATCTGAAATATGGTCGAACTATAAACCCGTTTTGTTTTTGGTGCAACGTTTCTACAGTCACTGGAGCGCGATACAGAAACCTTGTTTTCGCCATCAAATGCTACACAAATATTCCAAGTGACCACACAATGGTCGGGTGCAGTGCAGGTAGGAAAAAATACCGAGCTCATCACAAATTCGTGCATTATACCACACTTGGAATTTTTTTAATGTATTCGGATCAAGGATAGACCTTTTCCTCATTCAACCTGAAGTTAAATTAACATTATATCATTTGCATGGCGATTAGACCTAATTCAGCTGCGGAAGTCGCCTTGCCAACGTCCTAGCTGTGGCGATCGTAGCTGTGGATTCATAGCTGTGCCAACCCTAACTGACGTAATATTCTCATAAATATTCTTCTCAAAGGATCAAAACAAAAGAAATCATGCAATTCTGGGATAAAAAAGTAGTTATCAGAAATTACAGCTTGAACTTTATCTCAAAAATACAACAAAATTACGCATGAAAATGGCAAGCATCCACGTAAAAAATCATGTATTATGCGGAGTAGGTAAATTGCAGCATGAAAAATCTGATCTTTCAGTAAGAGATCACAATAAAGACAATTCGTTGTATTCATCAGTATAACTCTTCGAAATAAAAAATCATTCATTTTGAATATGCTGTGAGCGACGAAAAGAGAAAATGATCGGCAGTTGAGATAAGATAGCTGGACTGGCAGTATGGTGGATATGACATGGGGATCGACACCACTTTGAAAGATCGTGTATGCGATGCTATTTTGTGTGATTTTTTGTTGTAATTCCATCTATTTCCACAATTGATACATGAATATCTAGGAACAGAATGCCTCTTTTCGAAAAAAACGACAAAGTTATGCATGAAAACGTTAAGCATCTACGTGAAAATAATCTTTTGATATGGATCAAGTATTATGCAGAGTGTGTAAATTGCAGCATGAAAAAAAAGATCTTTCAAAGATCAGAATAAAAACAACATTGCTGTTAAATTCGTTGTATTCATCAATATAAGTCTTCGAAATAAAAAAAAATCACTCATTTGGCCCATACTGTGAGCGATGAAATCGCTGAGCGATGAAATCGCTCGTGCCAAGAGAGAATGATCGGCTGGACTTGCATTGACAACTGTGGCGAATATGAAATCGGAATCGACACCAATTTGAAACATAGTGTATGTGATGCTATTTGTAATATTTTTCTGTAATTTCATCAATTTACAAAATTAATACATGCGTATGATCAAAAGACAGAATGCTTCTATTGTAGAGGGTACTTGAGGTTACCGAAATATCACATGGAAGTAGTTGGCAATAAAAAAGTATCACAGTGCAGTCATAAGCTTATCATGTATGCACGTAAGGACGGCCCTGCATTACGCTACAAAGAACTGATTGGTATCTTGCCATATTTTGGGGTTCAGGAGTTTCGTTAACTTAGGCAAAAATCCTCATGGCAAACACACATATACAAACACAATTTTTTCCCTCATAGTTTGCAATTTTGTGAGCAGGCAGTGAAAGAATGGACCTTACAACATTTGACGAGTCACTGGCGGGCCTGCTATTAGTAAATATCTTGGCTATGGGGGCTTGTGACTCAACACATGATTTGCTCACCCCTGAGAAAGGAATCATGTTCATACAGTTAAAGTTAAGCCAAAACTTATGTACGTTGGACAATTTTTTTATTAAAGAATAAATGATGACAAGGAAAGAACAGCTATCAAATATCATGGGGAACTGTCAAAGAGTCATTGTGTTACTAGCAAGGGGCCAGCTCCAGCCAGACCAATGGTTGTTGGGCTGTTTGATTACATCCATGGATAGCCTAACTTATTACAAAAGTTCAATCAAATTGAAACTTGTAATATGTAAACGTAATATCTGAGTTTTTGTCATACTTTAAAGAATTTGGTCTTGTCAAAGTACGCTAGTATAACATCAGGCACGGTCCCTCCACAAAATCAGGGCTGTCATATGGTTATCGAACTGAAGCAGACACAATGCAGATCAAACGATCGACGACTTCGACTTTGTCAGAAATAAGAAACATTTTTGCAATTTAATTCATAGAAAAATTACAAAATTAATGTGATGGCTTTCACGCCGAGGCTTGTTTCTATGAAATGCCAAAAATCGCCTGGAAATACAGGAGCAGAGTTTCCATACACTAACTCTACGTAGAGAGACGACGAACGTTCCAGACTGCAGCGTAAATAGGTCAAACCGGCGACGTGCATGTAATGCGGACGCATGCAAGGAAACTTCCAGTGACATTGAGGAAGTTGATACTGAGGTAAACCATGATATTGATGATTGCCACGCCCATTTCACATGCACATGTTATTATCTTTGCAAAAGTCAATCAGCAAATCACCGTAGGAATTTTTTACCTCATCTACAACGGATCTCGGTGGTACATCAAGTAAATCTGTCACATAGTCCTGCAATTCACCGCATCTGGCGTTGAAGTCACCTCACAAAACGTGAAAGTCGACACAATCTTCGTGAGATATTCAAAGAATTCATTGCTAATATCTCCCCGTGGAGAACTTTAAGGTTGTAGGTAACAACAACATACGGTAAAAGAACCTTCAGAAAGCTTGTGTTTGAGTTTAAGCCACAAGATACCTTCCATATTATTACAGTTACATCGTATGGGTTCAGTAAACGCATATGCACAAATATGCCAACACCTCCCTAGCCACGTACAGCTCTTCTTGAAATGAATTTTCTGTTATGGCCGAAGAAGACGTAGTTATCCAACTCAAGGACATCGCTTCCTTTCAAAAACATTTCGCACACATGATCTAAGTCCATTTCCTTTATACTCCCCGCTATTTTCGATCGTTTCTTCTACAGAACTATTATATAGAAACCATACAAATTTTTCTACCCGAAAAAATATTTACGATTTCAAATCATCGAATTCATCGGAAATAAACACCGCTAAATAATTCAATGGTCGAATTCATAGGACCATAATGAAATTTACACACGAGATATGTTTTTTATATGGAGACTGCTTCAAGGCATTGATCGTGACATTTTGAGATCTACAAATTTAGACGAAGAGTAAGTTGAGATTGTATGCCGGTCTTTGAAATGTACAATTACGTAAAGTATAGCATTGAAAGGCAGGTAAGATAGCCCAAAGGCGTTTGGTGCATTAAGCTATATTTAACAAAACAATAAAAATGATATAACCGATCATAAGAAACTTTGTGTTGAAGAACTTGGTTTTTGAAGACAAGACTACGGGTTACATTTCTGTAAGTAGGCCTATTATCCAACTTTAGCAAGCTTTCAAATCTACATCTGAAGAGTAACTTAAACACCTTTGCTTTTGTTCTACTCTGTTATATTATAACCAGGACTTAAACGGTGTACCTCGCTCTACTGTTTATTGAGCACTTTGTATCGGACAAGTCGAACCGCATACTAGTACTTTGTATATATATATATATATATATATATATATATATATATATATATATATATATATATATATATATATATATATATATATATATATATACGAAGTATGCGGTTCGACTTGTCCGATACAAAGTGCTCAATACAAAAGTAGAGCGAGATACATAAGGGATGCTGGAGAATTGAGTTTAACGAAGTGTAGCGAGGTGTAAGGGGTTGTAAGATGGTCACTTTATTGAGGGAGAGGGGGTTTAAGAATGTAGCTGCGTTTTCATGATGTTAATTCAAGTAATACAACAAAAAGTTACAGAGTGTTGTTAAAAATGTTTACAAAATTACTCGAACATATTTAATTTGAAAAATTGTCACTTGTATAGTGCCCTGTAGCCTCTATAGAGAACCTTTCAGATTATTCAAATAACAGAAAATTCCCCAAAACGTCATTCTTTCTTCTTCGACCTAAACCCTCGATCTTAGGTAAATTCTGTAACCTTCGTACGGAGCTATTTAACCTCTCGAAGGCATGGCACTGTGAAGCTCACCGAGCACTCGCACATGCGTAATAAGGCCAAAGTAAGTAAATTCTTTGTTTTGCGTCCACTCAAAATCCTAGAAGGTACGTGGGTAAGCGGTTAAAAAACACACACAGAAAATTTAACACAAAATCTGTTTGCCTTTATTGGACAATTTTTCTCAAACTACATGAATACTCCTGTCAAAGTGTGACACACTGTATCATCACTGTATACATTTTCATGACAAATGGATCAAAATAAAGTCATCCTTTGACGTTTGCTTTTCTCTTATTAGTTTTAGATTTCTTTCTTGTGCATCCAAAGTGTCCACATGTCAATACCATTGCACAGCAACTTGACAGCCTCATCAAATTCCTTAAATCTGGACAGTTTGAGGAATGGGTACACTATAATAGTATACAGTAGCAGTCTTTTGTCCTCAAGTTCTTGTACGTTTCTTTCAAGTTTCTTGTATTGTTTATGCTCTGATGGAATGTCATAGTTTTGCTGAAAGGTGTCTGTTTTGAAAGAAAACACCAAACTTGTAGCCTCTGCATTCAATTTTAGAAAGATGGGGCATCAGAGAGAAGACATTGGTGATATAATGACAAAAGTATTCCCTGCAGCTTTCTCGGGACCATTCGTAAAACCAGCACCTTACTTTCCATCAAATAAAAGAAATCATTTCGCAATTGTCAGTCGCCACACACAGATTCATCAGACCCAAATTTAGATTCACGCTTCACATCTATATTCCTTGCACTTTCAAAGTACCACACCCTAGATTGATTGAAAAGATGAATTATCATGGCATAAATGGAAATATTCTTCTACAGAGGGTCAAAGCTTGATTGACAAATAGAAAACAGCGAGTAGTCATAAATGGAGCATCATCTGAACGGAGAATACGTCACACGTGGTGTCCCACAGGGTTCAGTTCTTAGACCAGAACTCTTTCTAATCTACATCAATCACACTGGCGGTGAAATTAGTTCTGAACTCAAAAATTTACTGACAATACCAAGACATATCACCCCTTGCAAAATTATGGTGATCCTGAAATTCTACAGGCTGATTTGGACAAGCTACCAAAAATGAATGAACACTGGTGGATGCATATTGGCTACAACAAACCCTTCCACAAATACTCATTGAACAATATTTCACTGGGACGTACAACTGAAGAAAATGTCTTGGGCGTCCTACTTCATTCTACCTTAAAACCTTCAAGCAAATGTGATAAGTTTGCAAAAACGCAAACAGAATGCTTGATCTCATCAAACGATCATTGTTGATCAAATCAAAAAATGTCATTCTTCGTCTTTACAAGAAACTTGTGAGACCACAGCTCGAACATGCAGTACAAGCTTGGTCACCACATGGAGGTAGGAGAGACCATGGCTACAAAAGGACATACAAATCTTCGCACGGCAAATAATACCTAAACTCCTACACTACAATTGTCAAAATAGACTTAAACAGCTTGGTTTAATACACTTGAACAAAGAGAATTCGCAGCGACATGATTCAACTCTAGAAAGTTATCAAAAGCCATGACCACTGTAACCTTTCACTTGAGTTACCAGCCGACTCGAGAACTCGAGGACACTGTCCCAAACTTCATAAACTAACCGTTCGACTTAACACAAGGAAGGTCTTTTTCAGGAAGAGTTGTGGACACCTGAAATAAATTACCAGACGATGTTAATTAATGCAGAAAGTTTGACCTCCTTCAAGAGCAGCTACGACTGCCTACTACAAGTTTGAACTTTCACATAGGGGTTCTAATATACTTTCCCTTACCCAAACTGAACAAAAAAGTGCGTAAAGGTCTTTCGTTTACAGGACTGATCACTGGTTTGTTTTTTGTTTAAAGTTAAAATGGACGAATTAACCAAATTTTTGGCAAACCTGAAAGACCGATAAACCAGGATAGGCTTCAACACTTTCCGATTTTTCCGTCTGCCATACTCTCCGAGTCGTGACTCGTGGTACCCAAGTCCAATCGCCGACTGAATCTCTCTCTGTTCAAGTCCCGATTGCTCGCAATGACCATGCCTTCAAGTTGCCGTGCAAAGGTGTCCTGTTTTGTAACTTCGATTATTTCCCTGCTTCATCCATTTTTTATCGTGATGGCAAAGTTACAACAGGCAAAGCCACAACAGACAGCGAGAACGTGAGGCCCCGGCGTGAGGCAGATAGTATCGACAGGGGTAAATGTATAAAGAGTACTGTTTTACGTCACCGCATGGTCCATTCGTGAAATCTGACTACCGTAAAGGAGTGTCTCGTCGCAAAGTTAAAAGCCACGACTTGTTTTTGCGACAAAATAGCGCCACCAACAGCGAAATTTTGAAAGGAACGTTTGTGTTTTTTTTCCAAAAAATCTCCTAAAACCTAGGCGCGCGCGGACGCAAAACAAAGAATTTACTTACTTTGGCCTTATTAACAAAAACACTTCATATAGTACGCAAATACAAACACAGCAACTAACTTATACATCGGTAAATTGTGAAATAGATAGCCTTCCGACTGTAAGTGCATAAATTGGTTCTTAAGTATCGATGCCCTTATATTATCAGGAAGAGCATTTTCAATAAGGCATATTTTTGTTAGAAAACACTGATAGTTTCATCAAAATTTGTGACATAGAGCAGCTTTTGAAAATGATATATTGTATTATTGCTCTGTGACATTGATTAACTTGAAGAGGATAAAATCATCAAAGTAAACCGCGTATTTAAAGAAATGGCGTCTTTATCAAGAACAACAAGTGGAACTGAATTAAAGCGCAGTGGTCGTCGCACTGCACATGCTCCTGAGGGGTCCCCCCCCTGTTGACAACATATCCGAGAATGCCGCATGAGGTTACGGGTTGATTATTATATTTGCGATATTGTCGATAATATGGCGGCTGATTTGTCACAAGCATACCACCTTTCCAAATCTAACACGCAATAAAAGGTCAATTAATCTGAGTTAAATATCTTCTGAATATTGAACAGTAATTACACGCTGGATTGAGATCACATTTGATCATGATTTCCTTGAATCAGTTGAACGGGCCTCGCTCGAGCCATGGAGCTGAGTGTATGTCAACGCGGTGACCTTCTCCATTATCGAAGCAACAACACCTCCCTTGTGCTGCTCTGGCTTGCCGATCATGGTCTTGAGTGTAATATTTGTGTTTAGGCATTGTGCTTGTTCCTGGTCTTCATATAATATACAATGTTGATCATTTTAGTGATGCATTTTTACTGTGCTGTACATAGCATTGTGTACAACCAGCGTGACCGCGTGATCAAACCCATTTGTTCACTGTGACTGCGTGCTGTAAACTCGGCGACATAATGTGCAGAGTGTCTCAATGTTCGTAGCCTTACATGAGTTCATAGATAGAAATACACCACTGAAGTTCGTTTCCGTTCTCAATATTTTACTATTGCATGATGTTGAGTCTTACAAAGGCGTTAACAAAGTGAGGGACCGCCCCCATCTCACTCCAATTGAAGTTGGCAAGACTTCTGTTTACAAACATTTATGTTTATCAACAAAAAAAATCGCGCACGGGCAGCGCGACGACCACTGCGCTTTAAATTTCCCAAATACCACTCATACGTCATGAATCGGCTCTTCAATATATTTCATTTGCAATTTACTCAAACAATGACGATGAGAATGCAACATCGACGATGGACAGAGAGACAGACACTGAACAAATTAGGAAAATACATGTACAGCTGTTTTGCAGTAAAACAACGAAAACATCAAGAAGCCTCAGATCAGAGTGCCATGCACCAAAAGATGAAACTTCTCTATAAAATCATAAACATTGCGGAAGGTGGTACACGGATCGGTATTAGCTGTTCAGTGTTTCCTTACCTGCTCAGTGTCTGTTTTCTCTGAAACAACAGCACTCAATAGCTTGAAATTTAATTTTCAAGTGTACATGCAGGTTTGGTCTATGACAGTTTTTCTGAGATATTAATGTTATAGCTCAAGAAATATGAAATTGAGTTCGAACAAGAAAAGAATTAATAAAAAAAGCCAAAACTACCCGACCAAGATTTGTTTACATTTTCCAAAATATAGCCTTACTGGGTGGCAAACCTAAGTTGTTTAAGGAAAAGCCAAGTTGATCAATTGGTATACAAATAAACATAGGGAGTGATCGCTCTATGACTTTAAAATTTTGTCATTTATTTTTTATGTTGTTGTTGTGCTAGTTTGCTGAACCAAGTTGATGACATAACTAATAGGCAATGGTTCTACTCCGGAATAAAAAGGACGCGATGTGTTCTACAGACTCAGTACGCCCAAATAATCACGTGATGCCGGTACAAACAAGCCCACATGTGTACTAACGCGTATGGAAATACACGCACGTCTATGCGCGTTTGCGCACATGGCTTTGTTTGTACCGTGGTCGATTCGAATTCCGGGTTTGGCCTATTGTACAAACATAATCCTAATAGTAATAAAAAATTCTAAAATAAGAAAGTATTTTCGTCGTATGAGCAAACTGTCGTTGCAAACAGCATTTTCATCTTTTTGTGTCCAAAAATTTAGTTTGATCCTGAAAGGGGCTGAAAACATACTCAATTCCGTACAACTTGAAATTATAAAGGTGGGTTGATCATGTCAAATGAGGGAATGGAAGGGATAGGAACAGGAATACCCGTGGTGTGCCGAATATGACTCCGTTCTACGACTAGGGCGATGTTCGGCCTCTGAAATAAACCATTCCATAGACAGATTGAAATATATGTGAGATGACAACTTTCACACCTCGGGTAGCTTCATTGATTAACCGATCGACCGGTAAGTTATAGGGTTGACCAGCTTCTTTGATAATGAGTCATGCTGTCGAGCGTCTGCAATGTCGCATTTGTCGTAGAAAAGGCGATACAATCTATACAAATAGAAAAAAGAAATTAGGCTAATCATCAATTTTCAAACGTTTCTTCACGTTGATGACGCGCGCTTTGGCCCTTTTCGAAATGAACAAGTTTTCAACGCCGGTGAAACTATGAGAAATTGGTAAAAACTCTTGTGAAGATGGTACTTTGCGGACAGTCAGTATTTTCATATACAAATGTCATTGTAAATGAAAGTTATCTTAGAAAAGTGTCTATTTTCATTGATGTTAGGTAACTTGTGTGATGCCGATCACCTTTCAAAACTGCAGGTGGGAATTGGCGACTGCAACCTTATTTCCAATTTGCCATTTTCCGACTTCCTATTTGAGTTTAGGAGTGGTCTATGCTAAGAAGAGGCGGAGCACGAGACGAGTTATCATGACAACTAGATTGATGTCTAAGCATTCCCGCGAATATTACGATTAAGCTAATCACAATTTCATGAATGTTTCATCGTTACATTCCTGGCACTTCGCCACCTAATTATGAATCAGCCTATTCCCGACAGTGTACATATTTGGAAGTATATCCGATATAAATGAAAGGATTGACATGATTGAATTGTTCATTTTCGCCACCGGTATGCTCATGCAACTTCTCCGGTGCAAAATTAATATATGAAGTTGATCAACGGACCGCGCTCTATCATTTCGTTAAAATACTAGCGCTCTTTCGTACCTTATTACTGTGATGAGGGAACTAATAAATTGTACATATTTTAGAAATATATTTTTTACTATAACCCAAATGGGATTCGAACCCCCACACACTCACGGCAACATCGCCTAGCTGCTAGGCCTCACACAAAACCAGTCGGCTACCGTTTCCAAGAACATTAATTTAAATAATTTTATTCAGCCACAGGAAGTTTTTCCTATATCTTGAAATTCCATGACGTCAAGATATTTAACATCGGGACTGTAAAGATGTTCACCTTGACTGAGTTCCTGCTGCTCCTCCCGGTTTACGTTGAACCGTTGGCTGTCGAAATTGAGATGCCAACACTCCGCTGTTATCATCTGCTGAGCCGTAATATCCACTAAAAAATCAAATCTGCGAAAGTTGAAACATTAATTGACTTGCGGGAGGTCAGACTTGTAGTCAAAACGAATGACACCACACTAGATCCAAGCACACCTGATAGCCACCACACTGGTTGATAATATTAGTGATATATGTCAACGTCACTGTTTGGTTCATTGTTTTGATTGATTTCGAGGTGTCCATTATTTACGTTCCGGAGGGAATTCCCAATAGACCACGCCTAAACTCTAATAGAAATTAGGATATGGTTGACTTTTGGAAAGTAAGAAAATAATCAGGTGTTAGCTAAGCAGCATTTTGAAAAAGATATGATTTTCAAATATTGAATGAAGTTTTTCCAAGCAAAATTCTGATTTGCTGCAATGTACCATCCTCACCAGTCCTTTTCCCTATTTCTCACACTTTAACTTGTGGCAAAATTTAATATATTTAGAAAAAGGCTGAAATGCTCTTCATCTGCTCGCCTAAAATATTTTAAATTAAATTTTGATAATTACCCTTCATTTTATTTTTTAATTGAATAGCTACATTAGAAAATGAACTCACTGCAAAGTTCCACGGATTCGATACTCGGCGCGCTTGCCCTTTTTCTTTCTTTCGTTTAACACGATACACAGTAAACCGGCCGTTACAATTTCCATTTGCACTTTTAAATGGTTTTCAAACCTATACACTCAGAGTCTAGTCTTGCGTTTAGCCGAGCGTTGTCAGTGGGTTAGAAAACGAAGTATGGTCTCCGTTCTTTCGAGTTGACAAGCAACCTTGCTATTTTAGTTGTACAATAAAACGGCTTTTGTTCCGTTTTTTCATGTAAGATTTACACCTTCAGATACGCATCGTGTGTAAGGGATAAGGCGAATATAATATTTCGTTTCTTGCGTTATTCAAGTTGGAGGATATGGCCCCAATGTTTTCGCCCATAAAAGCGTCAATGTTTCTGTAACGTTGGCTCAAGCAACGAGTTTTCATTCATCTGTTCAACTGTCAGGACTCAATGGGTTTATTTATAGAATGAAATGCGTCTATTTCCTTTGTAAATTCATGGAACCTCACTTGAGATTATTCTTGTTACAGAAGAGGAATAGGAGAAAGATGGACTAATGCAACTTTTAATTTCCTACTGTACTTACTTATTGTTGTACTGTTACAGTATGGGAAATAAACGACGTACTGTGATACAAACTTGAGAAGAGAGCTGGGAGGGTTATATTGGTAGTACATGTTACGGTGTCTTCTCGCTTCCTTCTTTCACGTCAATGGGCTATCTATGGATTTACTTATTAATTATTTTGTCGCTGTTCAGACATTTAAATAATGAATGGTTTTTCACCTGATTATTTACAGTTTCCGCGTTTTTAGATGTATCATTTCAATACTCGAAGTTCTGGCAACGCTGATTTGTACATTCCAACTTTTCAGACAGCAGCTAGATATGTAGTTTGTACTTCTACAATTGGATATAGTATTCCTTCGTCTATGTAGGAATACCGAAAGTTTGCCACAGTTCAAAGCGCAGTTACGTAGTTTTGTAAATGATAAGTTTAAGAAAAAAGGCTTCGATTAGATTTCATTTGTTATTGTTAACTTTTGTATTTTATATTAAATAAAGTCAAATTTTGTATTTTCCTTATTTTTGCACTCGGAAGTCTCTGATGTAAATTATGATTTCAAATGGCAGAAAATGTAAAATATGTAAACTATTTACAACCTTGATACACATAAACATCGATCTCGTCATCCCTGAGAGAGAGAGAGAGAGAGAGAGAGAGAGAGAGAGAGAGAGAGAGAGAGAGAGAAGAGAGAATTGAAAAGCCTATGGAATGTACTTGTTGGAGACCAAACCTGCTAAAATCACCTTCAGCTTTGCTATTTCAATACCAAATACAGTTTTAAATTACCCATTGAAAATGCTTACTAAATAACCACATTGTATACTCTATGTTCCTGAAGGTATAAAATAAGAACAAGTTTTTTCACAGTATTTATTAATTTTGTTCACGTCATCACAATCTGAATATATAATGGTACTGAACTCAATGGAACTTTCATGCCAACTTTCAACCAGCATCGGAAGTGATTGTTGTAGGGATATTTTTACCAAGATCGACAAGAAAAATAATAAAAATATCAGAATTGTTTATCTCATTCTAACATGCAATGTATGTATGACAACATTTGTAGGGATTTACAAACCTAATTTCCAATCAATACAAGGAACTATTTCTGTATTTTTTCCCGTCAAAAATTCCGAAAAAAACTTCACAAAAACACAAAATTGAAGATATTTCTCTGAAGCTAGAGCCTCTTATGTTATATAGAGAACTTTTTGTGACATATGTGTTGATGAAGGAGGACATCTTTGACAACCATGCCAGGCTAGCCTGACCAAAATGGCAAAAATAGCTGCAAAAATACTTGATTACATATGTCATCATAATTTTGACATATTAAAATAATCGCAATCATACCAATCCAAGATCATCCATGGGAATATGTCTACTGAATATCAAAGTTATCAGACGAGTACTTTTTGAGAAACAATTATTTAAACCAAAAATGACAAAAATTTTCCCAAAAATACAAAATTGTGGATATCATCAGACTTTCAATACATCACATTTCGATTAAGCTTATGAACCATTATACCAAATATCAAAGCTATCATATGAGTAGTTTTTTGACCAAAAATTTTGAGAAAATGCCCAAATATTACCAACAAGAGAATTTCACTACAATTTGGATAAACTTGACTATAGTCATCCAATGGAACATGGATACCAACTTTCAAAGCAATCGGACAAGCCGTCTCAGGGAAATTTTTTTGACTAAACACTGAAAAAAAGCAAGTCATTGACAATGACATAGTCCCCACTTGTAATAGGAGTATTAGTCTTGATGGGGCAGGGAAATGTGGTCATTAAGAAGTATCACTGGAGTGTATATGTTGAGATCTATGGGCACATAGGTCTATGTCGTTGTTCCCAATTTGAAACACATGAGGCATGTCTAAGTTGTGGTTCTAAATCGGGAAAAAAGATCAGACCTCTAGCTGTATTGGCCAGCCAAGAATGGCATATGTGCATAATAAATGAGGTACAAGATGTGACATCTGAAGGTCTAACATCCTATCAAAATTGGAGGGTATAGAACTTGTATATATATATATATATATATATATATATATATATATATATATATATATATATATATATATATAAATATGTAATCAAGGTCAAAGGTCATCGAGGTCACGTGACATTTTCAAAAAAAAATTGTATTGCTAATTAATCCCTACATACCAAAAATCAGACCTCTAGCTCTATTCGCTGCCCAGAATTAGATATGTGCATAATTAATGAGGTACAGTATGTGCCGTCATAAGGTCTCCCATCATACCAAATATGAGGGTGTACCACGTGTGGTTACTGAGTTATGGACAAATATGTATATTTCAGGTCAAAGGTCATTGAGGTCACATGACATTTTGTCAAAAAAATTGTATTGCTAAGTTATCCTTTATACCAAAAATCAGACATCCAGCTCTATTGGCTCGCTCAAAATTAGATATGCACATAATTAATGAGGTACAATAGGTGGCGTCATAAGGTGTCCCATCACACCATATATGAAGGGTGTAGCACTTGTGGTTACTACGTTATGGACAAATATGTATATTTCAGGTCAAAGGTCACTGACATTTTGTCAAAATATCCGAGATAACTGCGTGAACGGATGGACGACAGATGGAGGAACGGACTGACATGACCCAATCTAAAGCCCCCTTGACTTCATCCAGGGGGACTAAAAACTGTGTCACTCCATCCTTTTTGCAATATGAATACGATGAGAAATGGAGTTTTAAACAAAAAAGTCCTCTAACACGGCCAAATTTGATCGCATTGTGAAACAAATCGACGTGCATCTGTATGGGGTAGGGTACTGTCCTTGTGCAAAGTTTGAAAGAAATTGACCAGGGCATGTCTGAGATATCTGCGTTAACAGACGGACGCACAGACGTACGGACGGACGCACTGACAGACTGACGGACAGACATGACCCAATCTAAAAGTCCCCCGGACTTCGTCCGTGGGGACTAATAACCCCAAAAATGCAAACATACATATTTCACCTCAATTTGTACACTCCTTACTCTGTAACTTACTTAGTATACCTAAAGGAACCTGCGTACACCACGTTTCAACCCAATATGACCTAAGGTTACAGAGTTTTAGCAAGCTGCCGCATTTTTCCTTTATTCCCCTAATTTGCATATTTTTGGCACTGACATTTGAACATATTCTCAACTACACCCCTGGGTGCACCTGTACTTGAAATGCTAAGATGGTAGGTGCTGCGGTTTAGGAGTTTCTAATCTTAATTGACATACATACACACACACACGCACACACACACGCACGCACCCAAACACACATACAGACATACATACATACTTACATACACAGATATGCAAATGAACTGATTCATCTTATAAGATAGCCTCTCACTGATTTTGTACATATACCAAATGTGAGGTAAAAATGTTTCTGTTTCCTGAAAACCATGGCTTTCTGAAAATCTTAGAGAAATTGCAATAAATTTGCCTGTTTCCATTGAAAAATTCAACAAGTGAAATTCCACACTGAAAGATCTACATCTGTACATCATTTTTTAGGAACTGTGCTGTGACGTGTTATCAAATTTGATGCAGTATTTCTTAACGTATTACGCTTATAAGTAAATTTCATTAAATATGCAAATTAGACCTTAATTATCATGATACTGATAAATGTCTTTGCACACTATTACAGGACTAGATTTTGTAAACTTTGCAGAATTTCTATACACATCTTAATTATGAAAATTCATCAAATATGCAATTAGCAATTAATTGACTTAACACTGCTAAATGCCATTGCACACTATGGTGGTCCTGGGAGATCAACATCTGTACCACATTAGTCAAATTTGATGCAGGATTCCTTACATTACACTTATCATAAATATTCATTAAATATGCAAATTTGCAATAAATTGACAAAATACTGATGTAAATCTTTGTCTGTTATCAGAGTTGTGTGACCAACACAGTACTAAATTTCATCACCATCTTTCTAGAAACCTAGCTTTTTCAAAATTCACTAATCATGCAATTTAGTACTAATTATTCACGCCACGCCAAAAACAATGGTTTTGCATATGTATTTCATAGTTTTATGTCCTTGTACCAAGTATGAAAAGAATTGGCTCAGGCATGTCTGAGATACCTGCATGCACAAATGCACAGACTCATGCAACCGTAAGTCCCTCACTGAACTTACCTCCGTGGGGACTAAATGTGTGTACACAATGCAACAAGACCTCTAATATGTGATATTTCTTTGAAAAAATATCATATAGAAAATGTATTTTTACTGTACATAGAAAGATAACTGATATTTTTTTGGAGAACATACATTTTCATGACACGTAAACGTTTACTTAAATTTTTCTTGAAAACATTAATGCTTTCTATGATAAAATATGCATAATATCTCTGACACATTGAAATTGGTGGGATTCAAGATTGATCAACTTGCCATTTGGCACAGTGTATGAATGTGATATTCAAGATGGCTTACATCTATTTGAATAATACATGACAATACATTTTAAAAAACACTAGAGAAATTAACACATACCCGGTAGATCATCCTACGATATGACAGAGACAGAAATACATGTTATGCTGTATAAAAGCTTGTTAGGAGGTTTTATTTACCATTAAAATATCTGTATTACATTGTAAAAGAGTGATACACAATCAACCAAGTGTTCTTACATATGCAGGCCTTGGAAAAAACTAACATATATTTTCCTTAATTACAAAGGTTACAAATGCAATGTAATTTGAACTACTGGAGGAATCAATTAAATCTTACATACGTGAGGAAGTTTCAAGTATACATGTACATCAGTGTACAGCTGATACAATGTCAATCCTGCCAATTGGGGATGAGATCATTATCCCATGTAAATCAGCATGCAGTATTGTGATATGTTCAAGTCTTTACTGTGTAACAAGAGAATTTCACAATACACAGCTTTAATACTTGGCTGCATATTTTTACAGGCATACCAATGGGAACATAAAGCCTAAGACTGACCATTGTACATAATCTGAAATATTCTGAGGAAAATGATGCATCATACCTATAGCTGCATAAAACAGGTTCACAAAGTTTTCTATTCTCAAATATGTTGCTTTTAACCAACTGAACTGGGGTCCACTAGACCTATTCAAAGTATTGGTTGTTATGTTGTAAAGTTGGTTGTAAAGTGACCTAGTGACTGACAGAGCCCTGCTGTGGAGTCCAGAGAATAACTATGTGTGACAAATTTGTTGGTATAGTACCTGTCGGTTTCAGTGAGTGTTTTTCCAAGGATTTGGAAAGGTGGGACACTGTGATCTATGATGGTTAAAATAGGGGGGGGGGGGGGGGGGGGGGGGGGGGGGGGGGGGTCACTGAGTGAGTGAAGCACAGCAAAGTCACTGAGGAAGAATGTAGTGGAGGGCTTTTTCCAATTGACAATTGATGTCATGAATACATTCATTTCTAAACAACATGGAAACTGTCTTTTAATGGTTTGTGACATATTGGTAGCATTAAAAGTTCTCATTTGTAAGCAAGTGAATGGCAGCGGATAGAGCTCAACTAGTACTGTGTTATGTAGAGTGTAGAGACTATTTCTGACACTTATTGATGAAGAGGGTGGAAATCTTTGCTAGCTCATTTCAGGACAGCTGTAAAAATTCACAATGTCACATTAAGATCATCCCTAAGAACATGTCTGCCAAATATCAAAGCTATCAGATGAGTAACTTTTGAAACACAAATATTTTGAACAAAAATGGAAAAAATTGACCAAAAAATACGAAAATTGAAGATTTCATCAAATTTCAATATATCACACTAAGACAACCCCTAGGAACCTGTATACCTAATATCAAAGGCATCAGACAAGTACTTTTTGAGAAACACATTTTTTGACCAAAAATGGCAAAAATAGCACCAAAAAACAAAATTGCAGATTTCGTCATATATTCAATATATCATATTAAGTTTATCTGTAGGAACCTGTATACCAAATATCAAAGCTGTCAGATGAGCGGTTTTGATGAAATAAAGTTTTGACCAAAAATGACAAAAAAATTCCTTAAAAATACAGATTTGCACATATCATCACAATTTGAACAAATCTAAGTTGGGCTATCCCTTGGGATCTGTATATTAAATAATAAAGCTGTCTGACCAGCGGTTATGAAGAAGAAGATTTTTTACCAAAAACGCCTTTTTTGGCACTAATTTGGATATTTTCAACAAGATCAAAAAATTGAAAAAATCGGTTTCTCAAAATCATATAAATCATCTACAAAACAAATATCAAATCAGTAAGTATGGCGGTTCTCAAGATATTTGAGAGGACGGACGCCTCACAATTAGACATACATACATACATACATAAAGACAGACGCCGGACGGATACCCATCCCAATAGCTTCTATAGACTATAGTAGCTAAAAATAAGCTCATTCACACTAACTGCAGAGCTAAAATAGAATTTAATCATTTGATTCCATGTCTGTTCTTTTTAAAGTTATATTCCTTGAATACAAGTAAACAAGTACTGATAACATATATACTTGTAAATATCTATTTTTCATAAGCTTGTCAGACTGCTAAAGGTGTGCTTGTGATTTTCTGATAACATGAATTTTTACTTATTGCAAGCAATAGTTTTGATCTCCAAAGCAAGTTTCAGATGTAGTTTTGAGCTTTTGCTCTTGATAATGGAATGGGACTTCATGTACTGTATTCACGAGTTAGTCCAATTTGCAATAATCTGCAACATAAATCTCTGTACCCTGTCCACAAGTTGACATTGCCTGAAATCCATATCGCACAAGCTTGAAGATATATCTCCTTGGAAGCCATCATTGTTTACAGCCTGGGGGGGGGGGATCAGAGGAATGTGAAGGGGGTCACTCAAAATATTGATAAGGGGTCACTCAAATATTGATAGGGGGGGGGTTACTCAAAATGTTGAGAGAAAGAAGGTGCAAAATGTATTGAAACATGTACCTCTCAGATTGCACCACTTCACACATCAATTTCTACAAATTTTTACTCAGTAAAATTACACATTGAAAACACCCCTGAGATCACGCCAAACTGCACCAATGCACACTACAATTTCTCAAATTTTTCCATGCAAGGGAGAGGAGCAAGCCCATCGGACACTTTCCCCATCAGCCTTCCGCATGTTCTTCAATCAGTACTTTCAAAGTCTACCCTATCAGATATCCCAGTGAGGACCCTGTTATGATACCCATCCATATTAAACAATACTGTATGTAGTTGTATACTGGTTATAGTGTGACCTTTGACATCTATGTTTTGTTGTGACTTTGAATTTCATTTTGTTGGTTTCACCTTTTTCAACCGTCATGAGATAACCAATGATTATCTAGCAGGGTACACTAGGATTTGAATGGTCTTTACTATTGCTGTATTTATGTAAATTATAGAAATACATGTATTGAAATTTAAGTTTTCAAAAGTGAGTGGGGGGGGTCAGTCAAAATTTCCATGTAAGAGAAAGGGGGTTACTCAAATTCATCATGGTTTGGGGGGGGGCGGGTACTTGAAATTTTAGAGTTTCCGACAAAATTCCTCCAACATCCCCCCCCCCCCCCCGGCTGTAAATAATGACAGCTCCCAATGAAATTTGGGCTGCAGTGTAGCTGTATCTTTTGATGAATTTTTCACAATTTTTTTAATATCAACTCTAGTTTCTTGTTCTTCTTCTGAAAGCTTAATGGGAAACAAAGTACCTATATATATCATACATGTGCACATTGCAATGTTATTGACCAGTATATGTAAATCTGGGTCCTGATTGACATGTACACCTCTGGAGCAGAAAAAGTGATAATGGAATGTTTATAAACAATCATCACAAGTGACAATTACCTACAGGTTTGTTATTATACTACTGAGATCACCATGATACTGAGGGGAGGCATGAAATAATAATTGTGTTTTCTCAGTGCTCTGAAAGTTGAATTTTTCCTCTCTTTGAGCTGGACTACCTTAAACAGTTCTGTGTACAAGCTGCAATATGATGATGCTTAGTATTGCGGGTTATATCTGTTAAGTTGCCCACTGTTTGTCTGTGGTAGGTGAAGTGGCCTTTAGGAGTTTTTGATCCTAACATACATGTACATACAATCTGTGTGCTGAGCAGTGTAAGGGTTCACGTCTGTCCACCATACTGACTAATAGGAAATCCTCTACCAATGGAGGTGCAATCCCACTGTCTTCATCTTGAGAAAACTGTCCCTGGTAGCTGGTTCCTTTCTTTGCGTGGTAAAATGCTGCCTAAAGTCGGTTTTGGATTTATCTTGCTTCCTCTTCTGCATGGATATACACACCTGTTCCCTAACATAGTAATAATAATAAACTCATGGAAGACAATCATGGACCAATCATGGAACATAAAACATATAATTTCTCTTCACAAAAAGTTAGTTTATTTGTGTGTTAAATATCAAAGAATTCTTGTGTAAAAAAACAAATAAATTTATTTTTCTCTCCGCTATATACATATTTCTCTAACGTAGACATCTCAACCACACCGTTTTCTTCTTGCTCAACCAATGTCCTGCTCAGTTTAAGAATGAGAATTGCTGTAACATGTATGCTGTGTATAGTATCTGGATGGATTAGTGTTAAGCTGATGCACCTATATAGTTGCTGCTGGCAATGTCAATTAAAATACAGAAATGTATCAGTGAATCTGTGTTTCTAATTGGTATTCTTGTAATCGTAAACATGCTGGCTATATAAAGACAATTAAAATACAGAAATGTATCAGTGAACCTGTGTTTCTAATTAGTATTCTTGTAATCGTAAACATGCTAGCTATATAAAGACAACTAATATAAAACACTTTGTGCAAGTTACAAGATACCAGTTCCAGCACATCTTTGCAACAACCACTTGTGTATATATACTTGGGAGTAAGGACTGAAAAGGAAAAAACTTACCTGTTGTTTGATCATTTCCATTCATCTTTCATTGTAAATGTCATGGCAAAGTCCTATTCAAAGCCCTCCACTTTGTTCTTTACTGCTCTTTGTCAAGGCAATGGTATTTCTCATCCTTGACATTGCAGCATTCACTGCTGATCCTGAATTGTAAACAGATAGACTCATGATTACTAACTCTTTAAATGACAATGATAACCTGAATGATTAAAATACATTTGATGATGGGATGTTAATGAATTTCAAACACTCATAATGTCCTTAACCCTAATGATGATAAGCATTACACACATGTAAACATTCTAAATAAGATGACCCAGGTCTATCCACAATACAATTACTCAGCATCGCAGGTGACCCCGGTCAACCATCAACAAATACATGTACACGCTTAGTGGAGATGATCCTGGGCAATCCAGAATACAAATACAGGTACACATTATTGAAGATGACCAGGCCTATCCTGAATACAATTACAAATAAAGGTACAGTGTTTTTATTGAAGATGACCCAGGCCTTTCCTGAATACAATACAATAAAATACAGGTAAACATTAATTGTTGAAGATGACCCAGGCCTATCATGAATACAAATACAGATACACATTATTGAAGATGATACAGGCCTATCCTGAATACAATACAGGTACAGATTGTTTGTATTGATGATAGACATTGGTCATCTCCCATTATGTATTCTACATAGGCCTGAGTCAGCTTACATGTACATACTGTGTGCATGTATGCGTATTGTGGATTGGCCTAGGTCATCTTCCGTTGCATATATTATGTGTATTTTGGATATGTCTGTGCCATCTTCCATACCATGTGAATGCATTTGGATTGAGGATAGCCCTGGGACATATTCCATATCGTGTGCATGTAGGCCTGGGTCATCTTCCATACCGTGTACATGTATTTGTGGATAGGCAGTCACCTTCTGTCATGATGTGTACCAGTACTGAGTAACACTGTATTGTGCATAGGCATAGGTCATAATATTTGCATGAAGATATTGCCCAGGATATTGTCCAGTTGAATGTTTACCATGCTGAACAACAAGCAGCACACTGCGACATGCTAAGTCGTGTTCGATTACAAGTAAGCAAAAACGATAATTGCACGGTTGTCTGCAGAGTTGCAGGGTAGGACTAGTTACAAAAAATGAAAGTGTACCAGGAATAGTTTGCTGAATTTCCATGGCTAGTGTTTGAATAAGAGACGAATCAGTTTTTTTTTTCTGTAAGACATCAGTGGCCATTATAGGAAAAAAATTGTGAGACTGGAACGAGAGTGACGCTTTCTCACAATTGGTGAGAATCTCTTAATTGCCATTCTCACTGCTATCGGTGAGAAGAGTTTAATTCTCACCATTGAGCACTGAGAAATGCACTTCTTGATGAGATAATAGATTCTCACCGATGGGAATGGAAATTCTCTCTAAGCACTGTGAGAATGGTAATTTTTACAGTGAGAATCAACCAGACTTAATCATTCACTGGTGAGAATCAACCAGACTCATTGTTCACTTGCGAGAATTAACCACATTGTTTCACACCAGTGAACAACAAGTCTGATTCTCACCAATGAATGGTGAGTCTGGTTCATTCTCAGCTTAAAAAGTACCATTCTCACAGTGCTTAGTGAGAATTTCCATTCTAACTGGTGAGAATCTATTATCTCACCAAAGAGTACATTTCTCACTACTCATCGGTGAGAACTTTTGAATTCTCACTGGTAGCTGTGAGAATTGACAAGAGATTCTCACAAATTGCAGGAAAGCGTCACTTTCTCTCTCCAGTCTCGCAATTTATTCCTATACACCCAGTTTGATTTTGAAATTAAAGCATTCATTGTTTGGACTACCAATAGAAAGAGGCGACTGTTTACACCTAGTGTACAAAATGTGATTATCTGCAGTACACCTTCTCAAAGTGAACAGTTGGTTTAAAAATTAGACTCTGTGATTGGAGAACTGAAAGCACTTGATGACTGAGGCAGAAGGGAAAGGGTAGAAAGGAAACATCTTGAAGTTACCCTGTAAATAATGCAATACTTATGATACGTCTTGATACATTTACAAAAGTGCAAGTCACATAAGTGTGAAGCACACGGGAAATTGTTGTGAATCCTATAAAGAAAGCAGTTTGTTCCATAAAAAATAGTTGTTTATTTTCATTGCCACTAGCTATCTGTGGTTCAGGATGGTCCTACTTAAATTTGAAAATCACAAATGTCCCATGGACCTGGTAATGTATTACTTTGAATGGAAATGATTATGGGACCAGTTTAATGTCATATTGTTACTGTAGCAACTGATAGGACCTGAGTATACAGCTGTCAGTTGGCCAAAATCACAGATGAAATTATATGTAATTTGATGGCTATAGTTCTAGCTAGTCAACGTTGGTCTCAATTAGCCAGAATGGCTTAGTGGTAAATTTAGCCCGTGGAAACACTGAACAGGATATATGTAAGTACAAACCTGTGCCACAGCAAGGACCCACTGCCTTAGGAAAGTAAATATATTGATGAAAAACTCCCTCAATTCCATGGGTTTTTGCACTGCATTGATGACAACACCACCATCTCTGTTCAGTGTTGGCTGTTTGCATAGCCACACACTGTGTATTTGCTTTGCAATGGAGGATGGTATTGTCACCATGTTGTTTTTCACCAGGTTGTCAGACCAGTATCCAATGACAATGGGACGCACTGCCTCAGTAAGGGATCTCGAATCTGACTGGGTGAAAAGAAAACATTAACAAGGATGTAATGTAAATATTATCTCCTGCACATTGCTGAAATTACTTTACACATCAGTTCATCCTAAAACATGGCTTTTTATATTCATTAAGATAAGAAAACTTGATTGTTTATGACTTCTGTAATTTTAATTAAACCTTTCATCACTGGTATAACTTTGCACCAACCCATTGTAATCACTGATGATTGTGCACCTTTTTAAAGAAAACTATAATGTAGGTCAAGACGTGCATTCAAGCAAGTAGCAATAAATTCATTTATACATTTATTTCAAGGGAAGACCTGGAACAGGCTCCATAAAATATACATAAAAATATGATGCATGAAGTACAATAAAACAATAAACAACACACAACAAACTATGTGAAACTATTAAAAATATGTACAAATTTAGGCATGACATTCTGACCAGGCATCTGAAACTTTGACAAGATAATGTGTTGTCAATGGCAGGGTTGGAAATGCACACATCAAAGTAGCCATACATCTTTGAAGAGCCAAGTACCTAAAACCATTGAGTTTTATACTGTGAGTCTAAAAAACAGTGCGAGTTCTAGTATTTGTAGTTTACTGAGGAACATCAAAATTAACATGAAACATGATTGGGACAATCATACATATTATTAAAATATTCATATAAAAATATAGTATATAAAAACAATCTTCGATGATAAAGAGGCTAAAGGTTAAAACGCTTGCAGAATTCTTCATAATTATTTCAGCTGTTAGGATGCTATGTTTGAAACAAAGGAACTTCATGAATTTCATTTGCACTTGCTCAATTTTTTCCTGTTGATTTTTTTGCCAAGGAGACTACAGTACAGACACATATTCTAAAATACTTACATGTATTATATAAGTTATGTACAGAGCGTCAAGGGAGTTGATGTTGAAGAAAGAACTACAACTCCGCCAAATATAACCGAGCATGCGAAAATCTTAACTGATAATGAACAAGATGTGCAGGAAATTAAAATAAAAAATGACTAAAAATTTAAAACAAATCTTACCTGATGAAGGATTTGTAAAAGATCAGTTGTCAATCTTTTGATTCTTGTTCCTTCTACGTTCCACATACATATACCTCTGAGGCTTTACGACCAGGTTACATGAGGTATACTAACAGCTGTAGACAAATGTCAATGAATACAATTAGAATCTTGAGATAGTCCTATTTCTCACTGTCTGTACAATGGATACTCAACTTTATAATCATGGATATGTGTCAAAAGATTAGTAAAATCATATACTCATTCATTATGTATTACCATGCCACAAATACACAGTAATCATGGTTTGCTTTTATGTCCGTGAATATGAATAATAGTGCTAATATTGAAACTTTTCAGCAAAAATGTAAATAGTCAATTGTACAACGATCATAATCAATCACAAAAACAAAATGAAGTGCTTGTGGGCCAAATTATACACTTTTTGAAAAATCTCCAGATTTGCCAAATTTTAGGGTGGGCATGACTGCACGTGCATCAATGCTTATTACATGCCTTGATGTGGGTGCAAATCAGTGAATTGATTTGAAAAGGAACATCCGGGGAGTTAGCGGGTCGGTGAACATAATGTACTGACCGGTTTTAATGGTTACCTGGGCAAGTGAAGCCCTTCAACGTTTTTAATATCTAAGTAGACACTTAACGATAGATGTAAAATATACATGTGCACACTTCTATTTTGACTTTTGTTAAAATCCTTTCGATGCTGGTCGATAATGGTAAAATTGTTTGAAAATGTCCTGCATATATACGCATGTAACTAAATGTGATACAGCATTTATAACCATGAAGATATTGTTGCCTGAATACATGGGTTTATGTGCCCTCGCAGCAGGTTGATAATATCATGGAAATAACAGACTCTGCTCTGACCATTAATATTTATCTATAGGCTTTGGCAAGACTGAAAGCCAAAATAAGCATGCTCGCCAAGCCTTGTTAATTTTGGACTTTCCTCTTGCCCTTGGCCATAAATTAATGATAATGGTCAAGGCTTCTCCCATTTTTTCTATTAATTTCATTTATTAAGGGTTAAAATAAGTGTGATAAGGCCATTTGTGTACAAGAAATTAAATTTGGAATTTCAGCAAATGCACTTTTCATGTATGTACACAAGGCTGCCAAAGGAACAAGGAACAATTTTTTTCCAATACAAAACTGACAACATTTTTGCACTCTTTAGACTTTCGCCAAGTCTGTGGGCATGTAAATATCAAAATGAATACATTGAAGCAATGAACTTCGCAGACTGGCAGGCTAGGTGGTTGGCTGGTGCTCAGATAGTGGGGTGAATGCCATTCCCTACAGACTTGTGAACCTTGCAGGGTTTCAGTAGCTATAAATAACTCATATAACATCAGGTAATAAATATGCATGACTAATCTTAATCTTAATCAAGCATAATTTTCCAACTCATTTAAAGTTGGAATAGAGAAGAATAGTGAGTATAAATATGCTTTCAGAATTTTTAAAACAGTCTGTGAATCTTTCTAAACATGGGGGATATTTTTGCCTTCCCTGGGGAATCGCAGCGGTACAATTATCATAATGAATCATGGTAATCTCCAGTCGTATGAAGTATCAGTAAATTTCACAATTGCAATCACCTTCCCTGATTTTTGTACCCATCACAGCTCTGCTCGGCTCCATACCCAAACCGGGTATTTGATTCCGCTCTTGCTGAAAAATTGTAATTTTTCAATAACATTGTTTCCAGAGAATGTTATCGTAGGAATTATAACAAAGATGATTCATTCACTGGCAATTTTTTAGTAATTCTGGGTAAGAAATACATATATGATTGCAGAAGATGGCATAGAATACCAAGGATCGACAATTTACAATAAGGGTATATGCAAGAAAGAATAACGGTAGAAAAACATTATTTTAAGATTCAGCGGTGAGAATAAGAACAGATTCTCACTAATTGCGAGAAAGCGTCATTTTCTCGCTCGAGTCTCACAATTTTTCCCTATGATGCTGTACGTGTTTAGGCTTACAGACCACAGACGTTCTGTTGAGTGGATAGTTTGTAAAAGTGGAGTTTCCGCTACGTTCCGACGTTCTCCTCCGTAGCCTTATCACCATTTGAAGAAAAGGCTACAGAACAGAACGTCCGAACGTAGCATAAACTACACTTTTACAAACTACCCACTCAACAGAACGTCTGTGTTACAGACAAGCTGCAGTACAGTAGCTCGCGCTCGAGGTATTTGGGTCGGACGGCAAAACGTGACCTCGAGCCACTGTGCAGTTACACACACTGCCACACCAGCAGTGCCACGCAGAGCTAAAGCGGCAGCATACTGATACCATGGAGGTAGATACTTACGTGGAAGAGAGGACTTCGCCAGTCGACGAAAATACGTGATCATCAGCTGCTCCCCTACAATGGTGAGACTTGGCTGCAGTACGATGTACGGCTGAGTCGCCCCACGATGTAACAAACACAACTCATACGCGATCGCGTGGCCGCGCATTGAAGTGACTTGGGGATTCCTCGTACAGCCTCCGGTCACCGGGGTGACCGGGCGTTTGTGACAATAGGGCCGCTTTACACAGGCATATCCTTCCATGACAAGCAATCAAGTACGCCATTCATGGCTTTATTTTGACAATACATCAAAGAAACTCGATGTACAAATTTTACAGAATGCTTTATAAAATATAAACCAACACTCCTAACACATTACGCTTTCAAGTGTAGTGTTAATTTAGCTTCGCTACACTTCGCTACACTTATTCTCATTTGCATACAACTTCCCACCTCCCTTCTTGAATTAGATGCTGAACATCAATCGATTTCAAAAGTGCAACCTGTTTTTGAAAAAACAATATCTCTGCTATTACCAGTAGACGCCGTTATGAAAAATATGTACGCATACATTAACAGTAAGGTCACAAACATTTGAACAAAGGTATTGGTTACATTTACTGGGTCGTTCAAAAAAGTTGGGTTATGGAGTGCTATGTTTGAGACCTCACTGTACCCTTTTGTTGTGCTTCAATTTCAAAATAGTAACTAGTTTTACAAAGAACAATATCAATAATATAACATGCCAAATTATTATTTACAACGCTTTGCAAATAAACAAACAAGAGTGGTACATACAAACAAATGTCAGCACGGTACTTGTGATTTTGCGTGAAAAATACCGTTATTTTTTTCTATGAGTTTACGACATTATTTGACACACTTAACATCATTCGATTTTCATAGTTTTTCTTGATTTCGAAAGAACAATTATTAAGGCTGAATTATATTGACGGCCTAAAGTAAAAGCTTTAAAAATATACAAATGGAACAGACTTAAAAAAGGCACTGTTTTGCTTAAGATTTTAGAATGCATTGTCTATGGGTAACATAGAGGACCACTTCAGGTAACATAGAGGACCAGTCTAGGTAACGTATAGGACCACTTGAGGTAACGTAAAGGACCAGTCAGGTAACGCATAGGACCATTGGTTCTGCATTTTACCTGGAGTGGTCCTTTATGTTACCCATAGACTTACATGTAAACGATAAGGGAGAAAATGTTAGATTTTTGGTAAAGTTAGTGAGTACAAAAAACATACTTGCTAATGTTTGATTTTAAAAGTGCAACCTGTTTCTTAAAGCCCAACATCTCTGCTGTAATATATTATACAACCAAAGTCAACACCCAATAAATAAGCGATTGGCAGTGGAACAAACAAAACATAGTAAACACCATTTTCGTGTTTTTACAAGCTTTTTCTTGCTTTTTTCACATGAAGTTTTTTACACCATTTGACATACTTAATATCTTCCGATCTCAAAAATTATTTCAGTTTCACAAAGATAAACATCAATTATATATGGCATTAAACAATCAGATTTATTTGTATATCAGAGATAAACAAATAAACAAACAGCAGTGGCATAAACAAGGTATTGAACAAGGTGTCTGTCTGACTTTCCATAGAAAAATAGCACTTTCGTCATTTTTACTTTGCAACATTATTTGACACCATTATTGTGGCTGGATTTTCAAGGTGATTTCAGTTTTTCAAAGTTAAATAATGTAGCAATAATATACTGAAGATTCAGATATCTGTACAAACAACGAAATGCCAGTGTCACAAATTTCGTATACAAAGTTGTAGTGGTAAGTGTAAGAAGCTTGCAAAATTGGGTAGTCGTATGCTAATTTTAGGAGCTAAGTATACAACATTGCCAAGCTTGAATTTTACAAACGCAACTTGTTTGAGATGGCAAATCATCATATCTGTAACATATCAAATAATGAAAGTGAAATATCGCCGGGAAATGGCAGGGTCACAAAGTATACAAGAAAAATGGTTAGCACTCAAATTCTGTAAAGTGCAAAGATCGATATCGTATTTTTGCCGATTTTATCACCTCACTTTGCGACATCATTTGACACACTTAACATCAATCGATTTCAAAAGTGCAACCTGTTTTTCAAAGAACAACATGTCTGCTATTACCAGTAGACGCTGTTAAGTAAAATATGTACGTATACATTAACAGTAAGGTCACAAACATTTGAACGAAGGCATTGGTTACATTCACTCGGTCGTTCAAAAAGTTTGGTTATTGAGTGCTATGTTTGAGACCTCACTGTACCCCTTTGTTGTGCTTCGATTTTAAAATACTAACTAGTTTTAGAAAGAACAATATCTATAATATAACATACTAAATTATTATTTACAACGCTTTGCAAATAAACAAGCAGGAGTGGCACAAGCAAAGTAACCTCGGGTCAATGCTCGTGACGTCGCGTAAAAATAAAACATGTTTTTTTACGACATTATGTGACACACTTAATGTCGTCCAAATTTCAAAGTTTTTATTGTTTTAGAAAGAAGAAATATCATTTTATATCATATTGACGGTCCATATTGAAAGACGTAAAAATAAGCAGACAGCAGTGGCAAAATCAAGGCAATGTCTTTTGCAGATTTTGCTATGTAAGTCTAAAGGTAACATAAAAATGGGACCAATCGAAACGTATAGGACCAGTCGAGGTAACGTAGAGGACCACTCCATGTAAGTCTATGGGTAACATATAGGACCATTCGAGGTAACGTAGAGGACCACTCAATGTAAGTCTATGGGTAACATATAGGACCAGTCGAGGTAACATTCAGGACCACTCAATGTAAGTCTATGGGTAACATAAAGGACCACTTCAGGTAAACTGCAGGACCAATGGTCCTATACGTTACCTCAATGGTCTTTACATTACCTCAAGTGGTCCTATATGTTAGGGGTTATAGGGTTAGGGTTTATATGGTTAGGGTTAGGGTAGGGTTAGGGTTAGGGTTAGGGTTAGAGGTTAGGCTTAGGGTTAGAGGTTAGGGTTAGGGTTAGGGTTAGTTGTTAGGGTTAGGGTTAGTTAGGGTTAGGGGTTAGGGTTAGTTAGGGTTAGGGGTTAGGGTAAGGTTAGGGTTAGGGTTAGGGTAGGGTTAGGGTTAGGGTTAGGGTTAGGTCGCAGATCACAGTTTAAAGATGTAGGTCGCATATCCCAGGTGGTGACAGGTCTTCCATACCCAGGGGCTATGCAAAAATTAGTCATTGCATAGGATTGCATACATGTAGAAATTTCAGAAAACATACTAGGAATATTGTCAATTTCATGAAACCTTCACAAATGATCCACTGAAAGATGCTTTATTGAAAAATATAAAACAAATACTATGTCACTGTGCTTGATAATTGTATGTTTTCCTTTGAAAAATCACTGATGCAAAAGTGCTGACTCAGCATTTTTTCACAATTTTTATTACATTAAATGAGATGGCATCTTTGTTATTGGATGAGTAACTTCATACATGATGTTTATATCAGAAATACAACTTGTAGGGGATACTTAAGAATCAAGAGTGTAATGAAATAATATTTTCTATTCACCATTACTATATTATATAGTTTTCTTTGAACAGGTCAAATTTGCAGTAAATTCACGTGTGGAGCTCGAAATCATGGTGTAATAGATGATTGGATGTAAACTATCTCAAAAAGTAGATTCGAAACACCCATTTTACAAGCTGCAACATGTGTGATTTCTAGAAAATTACTATATTCTTGGTATTGGGTAGTCCCCACCTTAAAAGTCTGCACCTGCCACAGTCAAACTTTTGCCATTGCAAGTTGATCAATTCATTTCCAGCTATGGAAGAGTACTTCTGAAAAAAGTGAGACAACTTGTCTTGATAGTGATCACACCCTTCCTTGTGTATTATTAGTATATTAATTCTTCCTCCGAGTACTTGCTACTAACAGCTTGGCAAAAATTACAACCAAAGTGTTTGATATAGACCACTGAGTAACAATATCTGGGACAAAGTAATTGTCAAAATAATCAAGAAACGGGCGATAAAATGGATCATTTAGGCAAAAAAAAAAAAAGAAATGTTTCTGGTCAGCGCGCGCGTCACTTGAACAACAGCGCGTCACCCTTTTCTTTTCTGTTTGTGGCCGGCGGCCGTGGCTGACACCAAACCAAAATGGCTGAAGAGAAAGACAAAATTCTTTGGGGGGCATGATCAGTGACTGCATGAACAGTATATATGTGACTATATTGATGAAACTATAAAACTGACCCTCCTCCCTCCCTTGAGGCAAAAAAAACAATAAAAAAAATAAAATAAAATGCGCGTCACCGCACCATTTTTTAAAGAAAGACCTGACCAGAAACATTTCTTTTTTTGGGGGGGGGTCTTATAGTGGATATTATGAAAGAAATATTCATGTTATATATTTAACTTTTCTTCAGAAATTTACAACCTTTCTTCATTACGTAGCCTTCCCAAAAGTGAGACACTTGCTGTCCCCGCAAAACATGCTTTTTATGGCCACTTAATTGTAACTCTGAAAAGTTTTGTCATATCATTGATTAAATGACCACTGTATATTGTGTATGTATGTATGTGTCAGACTGTATATGTCTTAGTGCGTAAGCATGCTTGTATACAGTGGAAGGGGGGGCATGGAAAAAACCTGGGAAATATGAGGGGGGCATAGGTTTTCTTCCTAATTTGTCAGGGGGGGCATGGAAAAAATCATCAGGAAAATAGAAAATCCTCCAGCCCCCCCCCCCCAAGTAAATTGTGGACACTCCCTAATGAATACCCAGTCTGTAATTGTCCCAAATGATCAAATTTGCTAGGAGTCAATTTCTGATTGGCTACTATCTTTTTTTTTAAATTCTTCCCCATTGGGTAACCTAACTTTCCATCTTGAATAGGTATATGGCTAGACTTGGTTTAAGTCAGTGAACTTAATAAAATAAAATCATTTGCAAAAGTTTCTCTTGAGTATTCTATTTCATACAAACCTATTTGAAATTTGGCAGCCCAGGTCAGGTTTTCCTAGTGATCGGACGCATTACCTTTGAGTCTGCACAGTAGTGAGTTATTCTTGGTGAAACTCCCCTGTATTGCATTCACTCCACTCATCACAGTCACCCAACTCAAATGTTTCATATGAAAACAGAATACATATAATTTCGTCCACCCAACTCGCACATTTCTAAATCACAGACTTGAACCAAGTCTAGCATATGACTTCATGCATTAGGGCTTGTACCACAACAAATAATTCTGAGGTAAACACACAATGAAAAGTCAAAACCCTGTGTGTTTATCTCTGCTGGTCTAGTTGTGAAGAATGCCTTGTCATATTCTGATCTGTTGCCTGATGATTTAGTTCACACTATGCAGCAGAATGAGACATGCAGCCCTGTTTTAGACATAGAATCCCGCAAAAATGACATTGATCCAAACGTATTATACATGAACCGAATCTCCAATTACTTGTCGTGGATCAATATCTGTCAAATTTAAGAGCTGACAAGTACAATGAAATCATATTTGAGAGGCAATTTAAGATGGCTATTACATCTTCACACTTCTGAGTAAGGAAATGTCAGTGGATTTGACAACAGCCCATGTAAATGCAATGTACAGACCCTTGGGTTGACCTCTGACCTTAAAAGGAGGGTACTATTAAAGTACTGTATTTGTTGCTTGAATACGTTGTAGAAATTACAGCCAGGGATCTTCAACAAGCATCTAACATCTTTAAATATTAATGAGATACCTTTCTGAAAACTTTTCAGACGTGCAGCAAAATTTACAAAATTTTGTTTGTTACTTTGTCAATTATGGATTTATACCATTATTAATCCAGTATTTCCAGAACCAGTTCATAATCAACTTGAAAACCATAAAATTATAGATAACATGAAATAAAAACAACATATATGTATACTGGTATATGTAAGTATAGAGACATATATGCATCCAAGTTTGCATGTATACACAACACACAATTATCCATGAATTCAACTATAGAAAGCATACAAACCACAACACTTGATCACATGGACACCCCTCTCTGAATGCTTTTTAAATTCAGTTACATCTTTAGAGCCAGTTTAACATTGAACTGAATTTGAACTCTCTGTGAGAAACATTTTTGTTGATTTCCAGTGTCTTCTTTATAGACATTACCCAAATCAAATGTACATTATTGCTTACCTTTTCGAAGATTCATGAGCTATGTCAAAAATACAGAATTGCTTTGAATATGGACACAATGCTAGTGCACAAACAAGCTAAGTTGTCCTGATAATGTCATTTTTTAGAGGAATTGTGTCTATTAGTATATTTAAGAACAGTGCTTGGTGTCCATATCGCACGGTTTTTCAAACACACACTGACAGACAAAATAAGCAGAGACAGTTTTCTTATTTGTCAATATATGTAATTAACTCAATATTAAAAATTACACTTCATTGAAAGTCAATGCATTTATTTCACTTTTTTCATCTTCTGAGATTTTTTCTTTGACACTTTATCATCTGCACCCTTTCTTTTCCTCACGGCAGCAGTCGTTGAAGTGACAGCTTTTTTGGTATCCTGCAAAGACAATACATTGAGAAGTGGTGGTGAGAACTGGCACACACTGACTGCAGCATTGGAGTATGGCGTGTGGAACTGGCACACACACAATGCTTGGGGACATGATGGCAAAAATTGGCACATACACCCACAGCATGGAAATGTGTGGTGGTAAAATGTAGTATGGAGTGTGGTACTGGGAACTGACACATACACAATGCATGCAACTATGTAATTTTATTGCAATTTTACGTTTAAGGGAGAATGAGCCTCGAGGACAGATATTCAGACTCTAACACATTTATAATACTCTTCTGGCCTATCACTTGTGAGGGTTCACTTTTAAGCTCATAGAGTGAATAAATTTTTCACAGATTCATTGTTGTGAAAATAGCAAATCTGATTTTTCCCCATAGAGTTAACAAAGGGATGGTGGCCATTTTGAATTTCAAATATCAGTAAATTTAAGGAAATTTGTCTCATGATATCAAAATGTGAAGCTGACCTACAAAATTTACTCAGGAAAGTTTGAACAAAAGTTTAAGTCTTTCAACATCAAGGTACATACTACCATAAGATGTATACATGTTTAGAAGTAGCAAAATCCTCTCCTTACTTCTGTTACGTTGCTCTTGAAAAACCACTGAGTAAGGACACACTTATTTAGATGCCCTTTGAATGACATACATATTATTACTTTCCCAGATAAATACAGCATTTTATGTATAGAATGAAAAACAATTCACTGAATTTATGGTAAAGTGATAAATTCACTGGAAAGAAAGAATCTAAGATACATCTCAATTGTCGTACATCTTTATTCATGTCTAAGATGTCTCGCCTATTTAATTTTGATTTAAATCTGATGTCACCATATGACAAGGAACAATTAGACAAATAAGACAACTACAGGCTTAAAATGGAACTGATGACACTAGTCTCACAACAGTGTATTACATAAATATGGCACAAATATTGCAAACGCATTCAGTGAACACACTGGTTCTGGATACTTTGAGGTTTATACACCTACCCGGTCTGTTTTCTGCTTCTGTTTCACCGCTTTTAATTCCTTCTCCTTGTTTGATCCAAAATTTTCTTTTCCTGCAACTTCAGTCATTTTTGTTTGGTGTTGTGTCGCTTGTCTGGCTTTAACTCTCCTGTTTCTCTTAGTTTTTTCTTTAATTGAGCATTCTGAGTCAGAGTCACTTTCTGATTGGTCAACATCAATGTTAATGTTTGTCCTTGATTCTGATTGGCTGCATTTCTCACTTGAATGCTCTGGGATTTCCATCTCTGTGCCTGATTGGATAACTTTAATTTTCTCTGCTGATTCCTCTCCTGATTCATTACTGCTTTCACTGTCAGACTCAACTGGCATATTGGACTCTGGAACTTTTGATTCATCTTCCTCCGATTCAGATTCAGACTCACTTTCTGAATGATGACCTATTCTGAGTTTTCTATCTGGTGCTTTGTCAACAGTAAAGAAAGTCTCTTTAGTTTGCACATCCATGGGTTCTTGTGAAGACAACCTGCCATGATAAGAAAAATAGATTTTTTTTACTGATCTATTATTTCTAAGATTTCAGGATCAAACAAACAATGATGATATAGAATTCTCCTAGGCTTTGTTGAAAACGTGGTTTATGTTTCACACTTCTGGAGATGGACAATCACTATTATAAAAGCCTTGCTGGGAAACATGTTTTTATCATGCGAACTTGTATTAGCATCCTTCTACCAACTCAAAAAATAGTGCATAGATGGTTTTAGAGTTCGCATGTTAACAAGTTTTTTTTTAACATCATTGTTTACACTTTCGCAGTATGACTTTTGTTTACCTTTTTCACAGCATGTCAATCACTCTAAAACAACATCAAGAACAAAAGTTTCTGTTATTACTGCGATAATTTCAAATCTACCTACTTTGCAACACCACTCGACACAATTTCTTTGTATTAAACAATAGAAGAGCAACTTGCACATTGCATGCAACTGCAGCCACAAGGAATAATAGGCAACACAAGGTTTTTTAAATAAATGTGGCTGTAAGTATCACTCACTACTCAACTGAGCTGTGAGGAGCATAGTGCCATGCTAAAGGGTACAACACATGCTTGATTTTCAAACTCACCATCCTTTGACAGTGAGTCTGTTACCCTGGCTACATCCTTGTCTAAAACACACTGTCCTCTAAATTGTAAGTCCTGTACCCTAACCAGTGGGTCATGATGCCTTTAGTACATGTCATAGCCTTATGCCATCAAATTACACAGAATTCAAAATAGAACAAGCTGATTAGATAGGTCTAAAAGATGGGATACTGGTTTCAATTTGTGTGTATCTTTGCTCAGGAATAATATACAGTGATTTCACTAGAGTATGTATGCATGTATTTGGATAGCAAGACCACACAGCTGAATCTGGTGTTGCAAAAGTGATTATACTTACTCTAGACTTGTGTTTTCTCCAGAAACCAACCTCATCTTCTGCCAGGTATACTCAACAAACATCGACTGTTGCAGGAGGCGGTCCATTCTCTGGAAATGTCTCTCTATGAATTAAAGAAAACAAAACTAAATACACGCACAAACTATAAAGCAACATTAAGCTGATGTCAGCATGTAGTGCTCTAGAAATAAAAAACATCCATTTCTGCTTTCCTTATAGAAAGCTAAGGATGCAGAAAATAGACAAAAACAGTTCATGGGTTTTCAATTTGAATTTTGAGAAATTGGAAAGTCATAGAAAACAAGAAATAGCACAAAAATCTCATGATTCTGCTGTTAGCATTAACATATTTTCAAGTTAAATATATAGACTAAGTATACATGTTTTTGTTTTGAAAATAAAGAAACATGGGAGAGGAAAACCAAAGCAGCCTTTTTTCTGGTTTTCTGAGGTTTCACAAATGAATCAATAAAGACTAACAGTGTTGAATTTGGTGATGAAGAACTCTCCTAGGCTTTGTTGAAAACCTGGTTTATATTTCACATTTCTGGTGATGGATTCTGCTGATGGAATTACAATTATGCTGTAGGATGCTGGACATTGCTTTCTCAATAAAGTAATGATTACCACATTCCACTCAACAGTTAGAGAATGTAATTTTCCACTTAGTCTGAGATGGATCATTCTGTTGTTTCTTGAGTAGCAAGAACTCTTCATTTTGATAAATTGTCACTGATTTTCTTGCATCTAAATATTACAACACTCCAGTATTTTGTAAGAGAAAATTTGGGAATTTTGTCCAAGTCTTTGCAAATAGAACCATAAATAACTCCAAGGCTTATAAGGTAGAACAGGCCTCAGGGACAGATATTCAGACTCTAAAATTTCTACAATTCTTTTCTGATCTACCACTTATGGGGTCTCATTTTAAATCTCTTAGATAAATAAAAACTTTCACCATATTTTAGTTTTTCGAAAATCCAAAATTTAATTTTCCCCCATAGAGTTAACACAGGGATGGCGGGATTTTTGAATTTCAGATATTGCAAACTGTTTGGCAATTTGTTTCTCTAGATCCAAACTTTGCATAGTGACCCCAATTTTTATTGTTACATGTAATTTGGTAAGAGAATGGCTGAAATGTTCATTTACGAAAGTTTGAGGAAAAGTTTAAGTCTTTCACTTTCGAGGCACATATTACCTTAATGCTGAATAGTAAAACAGCTTGGTAATACTCATCATTCTTTATATTAGAGGGACAATAGCTGTATCTTTTGATAATATTTTCATCATTTGTGTTTGAGAAAACTTGTATATTATTCTTCTTCACAGAGTGAAATACACATTATTAGCCTAAAACACAAAGCACTGTGTACAGTATGCACTGCTACTCTGAATGGATGAAATCTAGTCCCAAGTGTAATTCATCTGTCAACAATTACTGGCATATTGGAATTTTATATAAGTGAAGGCTCTGTGGCCAAATTAAACACCTGGCATTTAGACAACTTTGGAAGGAGATCAAGAAATTATTGTATTTTAAAGAGACAACAAATGCTGCAAAATACATCAAAAGTTACGGCTAATCATGCCGTAATATTCTATATGTCTTACCTGTGTACGGTAGGAAACCTTCCAGACATTCTTTGACATTGGGGTACTTGACAAGATCTTCTGGGTGGATTTTCTGTAGTACGACTTTCAAGACTGTCTGTGCTTGGTGACAATGTTTGGAATTGGTATTCCACTGTACAGCAAAGTCAAGGACGGATGCTGTGGATGAAATACAGACCATTTAGATTACAGCAAAGTCAAGGACAGATGCTGTGGATGAAAGACACACCATTTAGATTACAGCAAAGTCAAGGACAGATGCTGTGGATGAAATACAGACCATTTAGATTACAGCAAAGTCAAGGACAGATGCTGTGGATGAAAGACACACCATTTTGAATTGCAATAGAGCTTTCACTCAGAACAGAGTTCAAATAATTTGCAAACCTTTCTTGTAACATAACAGAACATACAAGACAGCTGGTAAATTAATTTTTGATGAGTGGCAAATTGTTCTCTTGTTTGATGCCATTTACTGCAAAATGGATTATTAAAGTCACATCAAGATTTTGTGCCACAGATAATTTGTCATTTAAGTCTGTATTCACCTATATCGGTACGACAGTATAATACTAAATTCTTCCAATAGAAATATTTGTACATATTTACTTTCTTGAATTATCATTTCTGATAAACACCATTGCCAGACGTTGCATATTCTGCTAATTAATAAGTTACTCTATAGTTGGAGACCTTCCCCACAAGAAATGGAAAGTTACAAATATACAAGTCTGTACCCTTTTCTTTTCAACATTTCAGCCCAAAAAGTACATACTCATCGAAATATTACAAAACTCACATGCTATGGAAAGTTTTGTATCAACCAATCACTCATGGACTCGATTGGTTTGTTTTAAATATGCACAAAGGTAAGGATCCTATGTGGCGTCTTTAGAGCAGATGGTATCAGAGCTTTTCATTCTGTGCTTGCTACTTGTCAAAATCATGCTTGCAAAGCCACAATGTCACACGCTGTGACTTACTATCTCTGTATATAAACATACTTACCAATTTGATCTTCCCTTAATTTACCAATGGTTTTGTCCAAGTCAGACACACCACCTGGTTCATTAAGTATATCTAGAAAAGACAAAAATCAACATAATTGAGGAAATTTGGGTGTAAAATGGCTCATACAAGATTAAATGAAATATATCCATAAGTATAAAATTAGACTGGGTGGCAAGAATTTGGAACATTCTGAAATTCATACCTTTTATGATTTGGAGAAGTTTAAAAGGTTGATTCAAAGTGATGGCTAATCCTATCGCTTTCAAGAATTTCTTCTGTTGTAGAAGATTAGATAACTCTTGTTCTCTGTGAAATAAAAAGATACATTTCAAATGAAACAGTCAGAAAGTAGGATTGACTCCCGACAACGTCAGAGCATCATCAGTAATACCCAAAAATATAAATATTGGCAGAAAAAAATTCAGGAAATTATGCCTGTGTTGTTACTGAAACTACAAAAATAACATGTCAAAAGATCTGAACATAAGTTTCAATAATGTACATGGACAAAATTTGTCCAAATTTCTGTTGCCGGTGACCAATGTTGTGTGCAAGTTGCTATATTCAGTCACAACCCTACAATAGATGACTTCTGAAATGTCTGAAAACAAAAGTATTTCAGGGCAACTTTGCCTCAGAGGGCGCTGTTTATTTGAGACCACATATCGAACAAATTCAGACTTTAAATTCAGTCTGCCATCGCTATAAAATTATAGCATCACCACTTCCAGCAGATGTGTCCTGTAGCTGACCAAAGCCATTACACACAGGTTGCAGTAAAGGGTAGCCCCCACCAACTGCGCCCTCACAGGGAGAGTAACTCTGAACCGCTTTTGTTTTTAGACATTTCAGAAATCATCTATTGCAATACATGCAATAGTAAGTGATTTGGTGATTCATTTCATTATGAAGGTGTAAATGTAAAATTAAATCAAAGAATGTCCTGGATGCAGACGGCCATCAGTTTTGAGAAGAAATTGAAGAAAATAAGAGTGTTCTGTACTGATTTGAAGATCGAAGATCTGAAGATTGATTCATGCATGATTATGACACAAAATTCCAAAATTTGGACTCACTGCAGTATGATGTGTTCTTGTTTTGATGCCTCTTCCTCTTTCTCTATTTCAGTGACATCCTGAAATACAATATTATAATTACAGTTTGCCAGTACAAGTGACAACATGATACATGCAAGTGTCATGTTTTGTACAGGGTCAATATTACTGAAAACAATGACTTTGTCACATCTAGTCAATGCACTACATTTAGGATCAGTCACGTGTCAAGCTTTCTACAGGGTCAATGTTACCAAACACAATTGACTTTGTCACATCTAGTCAGTGTACTACATCTGGGATCAGCCTACATAGAAGATTGAAAACTTGTGGAACACACAGGATACCGTTGACAAACTTCTTTTAATAAGCAAAAGAGCACTAGTTTATCAAAATTTAATGAAAAGAACAGGTGATGATAATGAGAATTAATTGTACATATTGTGTGGAAATGCATCATTCATAGAAGGAAAGCAAATTTAATGTTCTGATGTCAATGCACATATATTTTGATCTTGGACACACATAATACATGTAAATTTGCCACTCTGTTGGAAACTTCTGGAGACAGACTGAGTTACCGCGTATTCCGAGTGCTGGAAACTATTCGCGCAAGATCTCATACAGGTATGTGTGCACATCGTTTGGTATATGGGGTAACATTAGCAATGGCAGTCAATGGTGTTGATGATAATATCTAAAGAGGATCTTGACATACAACTTGAACTTTAATAACAAATTACTGACATACACTTTACCTGCCAGAGAATAATAGAGGAATCAGCTGCTCCTGTGACTATGTAATCTCCTGTTGCCTTGGCAACTAGTGCCCAACATTTGTCCTCATGTTCATCAAAAGTGTTGACACATTCATTGTTTTTTATTGTCCAAAGTTTGACAATGCCATCAGAGCCGCTGGACAGTAGCTGCATACCACGACTTATAAATGTCACCTTCAACACTGAACAATCATGGCCTTCAAATGACTGAAATTGAAAGTCAGAAAATAAGGACAAATAAGGACAATAAGTTAAAAATGGTGTACATATTCAATACTCAAAGCCCAATAACATAAAAACACAACTACTTCAAATAAAACAACTGATATTTCCATATTCTATTGAGTACAGACTCACGATCAGAGGATTGCGAGGTAAACTCTATAGCACGGTCTTGTGCTCTTGAACAAGGCAGTTTAGTCATTGATGCAATGAATAGTGGGTACTTCACACACACACACACACACACACACACACACACACACACACATATATATATATATATATATATATATATATATATATATATATATATATATAATATATATATATATATATATTTATATATATACTGAGAATCTAGGAACTTGTACATGTAGTTGTCACTCTACAGGCTGTTTCATGCGCTAAGCAATCATCAGGAGTGAAGGTTTGGCGGCAATTGAACTGTTTATATATTGTATTGCAGGTGGGCATGCATATTCAAATAAGCGGTTGTGGCCAATAGCAAGTCAGTTATTACAGAGGAGGAATTTGCTGCGGTGTCTGCATTTTGAGAGGAATTCAGCACGTTTGTTGAGGGTTGATTTGCTATCTGAATAAATTATATGGAGTTTTTCTGTTATGCAAAGGTTGCAGCGTTTGGTTTTATTTGAATAGAGGGGAGCTCTGTCGATAATTGACCATTTGATATCGTAGTTTGTGTTGTTGTCTTTGAGTTTCCATATGAATTTGAGAGCTCTGTGCTATTTCTGTGCTTGGGAGTTTTGAAAGTGTACTTGTGATACGTGTATCTTTGTTGGAAGGTTGGAGTCCGTGAGTCCAATGTAGTGTTTCTGATCGTTGCTTGTGGTGACAGTGGCTTTGTATATTACTGAAGAGGTGAGGCAGTTTCCTGAAAGTGGACAATCGTCTTTTTTGCGGCAGTTGCACCACTTCTCTTGCTCCCTGTCTTTATGTAGTATTTGGTTGTTGTGGGCTTTGATTATACTTCCCATGTTTCTGGAGCAACTGTAGCTTACTTTCACGTTGTTTTTATTGAAGAGCTTGTGTAGACGGTGGCCTTCTGGAAAGTGGGTCTTAATCAAGTTCAGGAATGTTCTGCCAATGTTGGTTTTCACTGCCTTGTTGAACGGGGGATTGTACCAAATGATTCGTCTACTGCGTTTTCTTTTGTTTTCGTTGCTTGGTGACTGGGGCTCGTACTTCATTTTGTATGTGTATCCACTTTGTTTCAGCGCCTTTTCGAAGTCGGGGGCTGCTTTCTTGAATGTTGTTTCACAATCTGAGATGTTTGATATTCTGCTGTTGACTGAGATAGGTATTTGTTCCAGAATTGGCGGGGGGTGGTTGGATCGTCTATCGACGTAGAGAAGCTGGTTGTTTGGTTTGCTGTATGGTTGGTAGAAGCATTTTCCAGGTTGAATGTTACGTCAAGGAAGTTAGTGGTCTTGATATTTGCTTGTATAGTTATGCGGAGATCAAATGCGTGGAAAAGGAAGTGAGTTCCTTTTTCAGTTTTTCACATTGCCTTGCTGATTTACTGCTTGTGATGGCGAGCCCGTCGTCTCGGTAAAGACCGTGTTTTTCTTTGCCGAGTTTCTTGCTGAGGTGGGAGAGGATGTACAATCCGACGAGCTCACATATCTCAGCTCCGTCAAAACTTCCCATGGTTATGCAGGGTTTTACATCACTTTTTACTTTTGAGAGTCCCTGGGACTCCTGGTGTTAGAAAATGGGAGTCCTACATCAAAATATGGGGGTCCCAATTTATTTCACAAAAATATTTTATAGTTTTTCAATGCCATGGTCTTCACTGTGTTCAATTAGTATTAAAACACACAGCAAATAGTTGCATATTTCTTAAAATAATTCCTACATGAAAATTCTAGTTCACAGGAACATCACCCAAATCACTAAAGACGTCTCTGACAGTGTGTGAATCATTAGTCATTCTATTCAATGTGTCCCTAGTAGACTGAACACTTTTTTTGATATAAGAGGTGACAGAATCTTTCTGAAATGTAAGGCTCAAAATTCCAATGACAGTAAGAACATCAATCAATAAGGCAGTGAATAGCAGACACAATGAATTAGAGATAAATTTCAACAGCTCATCAGCCTTTCCCCTTTTTTGTCACTTGCAAGTGCCAAGGCAATTGGCTCAAAACTGATGAAAACCATCTTGACAGCTGATTCGACCCACAGCCAGCGAACAGATGTAGCCTCAGTAATTCGTTTTGCTTTCCCATTCAACAGAGTTTGAATTTCCCTAAGTTTGTCATATCTCACACTAGAGTCAATGAAGTATTTATACAATGAATGGATTATATTATGATATTCTTTGCAATATTCAATATCTCTGCCTGCTTGGGAAGCAGCAAGATTCAATCGATGTGCAACACAATGCACTTGAACAAGGTTGGGATTTCTGGCTTTTAATTTTGCACCCAACCCGTTCAAACGGCCGGTCATTACGGCCGCCCCGTCTGTTCCTAGTCCATATATTTTGTTCACGGCTGCGTCACAGATTTCTTTCCTAGTCAAAAATTCAATCAAGGCGTTTCGATCTCTGCAGCAGTGGCATCTGTAATTTACTGGTTACAGAGGAAAGAAACATTCGCCTCGCCATTCTGAATATATCGAACATATACTGCAAGTTTCTTATGAATGAAATGTCACAACACAAGTCTCATCCAACATTATACCGATGACGTCACTTGCATGTATGCTATCAATCAGGGACTTCTCGATCGCACGTTGAATACACTCTTCAAACACCATAACTATCTGAGGACGTTTGTAATATTCAATGTCTAAGCCGTTCAGATTCTGCAGATGAATGATGTCAGTGAATACATCGCATGGAAGGTCACGTTTAGCGATCAGGTAAACAGTACGTAATTGTGCAGCGTACGCCTCGAGTTCGTTACTCTTACCGCTACGTATCACTCCACTCGTAACTGTGCTCTTACCCTGCAACTGCCGGTCCTCATGCTTAGGATTTTAACGCTTGTGAGACGACTTTTCGAGTCCTGATGACGAGTGAGAGTTGAATGTTGAAAATTACAAAAACCTTCCATGAACGGGCATGTAACATTTGCTTTCAAACATACACCGCACTCCATGACGTTTCGCTCTTCAGAATATCGAAGCCATTTATAGTAAATCTAGTGAGTCAACTTCTGTTGAATGTTCGTAATTTTGCTGACTTGGTCGGGGGACCTGATTATCAGTATCGCATGGCGTAGCTGCCGTTTCGGCCTCGACCAAACCTGCATGGTGCTGGTTGCTGCGGCCGCCGAAAAACTTTCGCAGATCGGCCTGTTTTGACACGACCCGCCCTGATGCATAAACATGTATTAATCAACACAAACAAGAAATCGACCAATTAAGAATCAGTTTACATTTTGAAAGTAACTTTTTACAGCAATAGAATTTGTTTCCGCGGTTACCATTGGTTATGAAACAGTGGAGGCCAATGCACTATGGAGCATTCCATTAAAGTACGGGGTCGGTAAGGTTTACTGGGATGTGTTTTACGTGTTCAGCAGCTTCGCGAGGTGTACACCAGCAACAGATATTGCTGCGTCCCAAGGGACGCGTGGTTTAGTTTTTGAGGGGTCCTGCGTCCGGTTTTATGCGTAAAGGACGCAGAAATGCGCGTCATGTAAAACCTGGTTATGTCAAACATGTCTTCTGAGTTTCTCTTGGTCCGTACGGAATCATTGTTGAACAGTGCGGATTTTCTTGAGTGCATTATGATTTCTTCTTCTTCGTCGGAGATGTCGGTGTGTTTCCGTGCGTGATGGATAGCTTCTGTTAGCAATTTCTTTGTGATTGACGGGTAGAATTCTATAATGTCAAAGGCGATGAAACTTTTGCTTGCTTTCCGTTGAATTCTTTTGAACCAGTTTATGACATTTGACTGTTTTTCCATTGATTTAGATAGGTTTTGGAGAGTACATCTTTGTTTATGCGGTCAAGAATTGTCTTGCTTATGGTGCCAATTTCTGTTTTGGATGGATTGATGAGTCTGCAGGTTGGCTTGTTTATGAAATTGTCCTTGTGGTCTTTTAGGGTGATAAAAGCTTCTTTCTTTGCTATTGTTTCAACCCTGTCTTCAATGTGTAGCTTTTCGGTGATGGATTTGGCCACCTTGTTGATTTCGTAGATGCTATCATCGTTCACTTTTTTGTATGATTTAGTGATGTTGTCGTGTAGGAGTTTACGTAATGTTCCTTGGATGTTTTGTAGAAGTTAGTGGTTTTGTCGGCCGGGATGATAAGTTTATCAACATTTCTTATCATTTTCAGGTCTTGTTTGAGTCGCTTTTGGAAATCACACTTGACATCACGGAATTCTACAGTTTTCTACCATTTTCTGGACATCGTCTTCAAAGGCCTTCATCTCGTCGATTTGGGGTGGGTACTTACTGGTTTTGAAACCGAATGTTTCCCTCCTCTCTTCGGTGTCTTCTGTTTTTTTGAGAAAGTGTAGTAGTTTCCATCTCATGCGCTTCAGGACGCTCTCTGTTTTCTCTATCAACCACTTCTTGTATTCCTTCATAGGTGGTATAGGGATGTTTTCATTGAATATCCGAAGTTTACTCGTTCCATGTTGGATGCCAGTCTTGACTATAGTGCTCGACACTAATGGGAGCAGTTTACGAAAATGGTTTGCTTGTCAATGCAGGCAAAGTATAGTGCTCAATGCATTTCTGCAGGGCGGTAATACAGGTGGGAAGTATAATCAGAGCCCACAACAACCAAATACTACATAAAGACAAGGAGCAAGAGAAGTGGTGCAACTGCCGCAAAAAAGACGATTGTCCACTTTCAGGAAACTGCCTCACCTCTTCAGTAATATACAAAGCCACTGTCACCACAAGCAACGATCAGAAACACTACATTGGACTCACGGACTCAACCTTCAAACAAAGATACACGTATCACAAGTACACATTCAAAACACCCAAGCACAGAAATAGCACAGAACTCTCAAAATTCATATGGAAACTCAAAGACAACAACATAAACTACGATATCAAATGGTCAATTATCGACAGAGCTCCCCCCTATTCAAATAAAACCAAACGCTGCAACCTTTGCATAACAGAAAAACTCCATATAATTTATTCAGATAGCAAATCAACCCTCAACAAACGTGCTGAATTCCTCTCAAAATGCAGACACCGCAGCAAATTCCTCCTCTGTAATAACTGACTTGCCATTGGCCACAACCGCTTATTTGAATATGCATGCCCACCTGCAACACAATATATAAACAGTTCAATTGCCGTCAAACCTTCACTCCTGATGATTGCTTAGCGCATGAAACAGCCTGTAGAGTGACAACTACAAGTTCCTAGATTCTCAGTATTACCGCCCTGCAGAAATGCATTGAGCACTATACTTTGCCTGCATTGACAAGCAAACCATTTTCGTATATATATATATATATATATATATATATATATATATATATAATATATATATATATATATATATATATATATATATATATATAATTTCCTGCGATTCGAAGCAGGAAATTATTGTCTTGTACACGAACAGGTGCGAATTACTCAGTTGTCAATAGAATGCAAGTTGGTCAAATGTGACAGGTGTATAGTTGTGAGTATATAAGTAGGGAGGCCAGTAGGTCGCCCAGGACGTGCTGAATTGACACTCAATCACCAGTGACTTAGTCATGTTCAAAATGAAAAACATTGATAACGGGAAAGAAAATTGTGGAAAAAAATACATGAGGCTAAAAATTAAAAATGCAGCTATTCTCTCATATGTTTTTTTATTTCTTTATATGAACTATTCACTTTTTGAATAAACTGCAAAATTGAGCTAGAAACGGTACCGGGAACGGCGATCTGAAACATGGCAGCACCTAATATTTACATCGCTGATTTTGAAACGCATTTTTGAAAGTGAGCCAATCAAAACATCCCTTACATCGAATACTCATTTGAAAGCCCAGATCTCGCTCTTTCTCGCGATATAAGGTTCTTCACCAACATAGGGCAGTGTATATGACCAAATCCGAGACAAAAAATTGAGAGTGATTTTTCTGAGACCTAACCCGACCAACTCTCAGTGAAACGTCCTCTAGTACGCAGTTATATCATTATTTCTTTTGAATTTTTGCTAGAAAAATGAGAAATTTTGAACAGCTCACGTATTTATTGACGGAGATATTGACCACGCTTCACAGTAAGTGAGGCTACCCACAATGCTCCATGATCCGTACACACTGAGATCACTCATTGAACTGGAGCAAATTTCTTCTGTACACAGAACAGCTCGGTCCATATATCAAAATTCTGGGACCATAGTTTTGATAATCATAATTCTCTAATTTCTCACGGTGAATAATGAGAAGATCAATCCCTTTTGCGCAGAGGAGATAGCAATTTTGTGATTTTGTCGACATAGATTTTTGACAGCCATACACAATATTTCAAGGAAACTAAGGGAATAAGTTGCATCTGTGTTGGCAAAGAAAGGGTATTGATTTTTTTAAATGTTTGTAACAAAGGAAATTTGCATGTCTGACAGGTGGTATGATGAGACCATCTTAGTTGCTGATAACTTTACCATGACAAGTATGCAATTTTTAGTACCTCCAAACATCGACTTCTCATTCAATTTACTCCTGAATTTTAAAGATGATCAATAATTTTGGAACATAGTTTTAACCAATAATCCTTAAATTAAATTCTAAGTTTCAAATTGTTCAGAAACTGATAAAATTGAAGAAGCCTTTACCAAATAATGTCAAAACTCCACATGGCCCCAGTGGTGATGTTTTGAAAGCCTTTATTTGGATAAAATACTTTTTGTAGGTAGTTTTAATGCAGTAGAGCTATTCAAAAGTGTCATCAGCTCAAAAAGACCTTCAATTTGATATATCACTAATGCCATTTGAGCTTAATATTTTCATTTTGTCATTTCTCGTTAAGTGTCGTTCATCCGTTGCCATGGATAAATCCAATATGGCCACCATCGTAATCGCGTAATTTTAGGATACATTGTGTGTGCCATTGAAATCTATCTCCATGCCAAATTTGGTACAAAAAGATGTTTTATTACAAAGTTACAGCAAATTTACTGTAAATTTCAGCTAAAACTCCTTCATTTTTGTCCCATTGTTCCCATTGTTATTATATGTAGTCTTTCTACAGAAAGAGTAAAAGTGAATGTTTTAAAAAGCTATAAAATTGTAACCGTTCATCCAATTTCGAAAATTAAAAAAATGTTTAGCTTCTCTCATTGAAATCTAAAAACTACATTAATTAAAATGCAGATTGAACATTTCAAAATTTCAGTTGGCCTCCCTAATATAAGCAGGGGTTGTACAAGGTGTTAGTTAGTCTAGCGGTCCGTTTCTCAGTGCCGTACTCGAAACTTTTTTAGTTTTGTTGGTGGCATGTCCACATGTGTGTACATTTTGATCTTTCCATTGTATTAGAAACACATTTTGAGTTTTTAAGGATTATTAGGCATAGTACCAGTTATATTGACTTATAAGGTGCTGCCCTTCACCTGTGAGCATATTTAGCCTTGTATAAGGGTACAGGTTTCCGGAGTATTTTCCTGTTAAATTTAAGGTTTTTTCTGTTTTTTCCTGGACGGCTATATGCTATTTATATTCTTTAAGTGTAAGAGCGATTTTCATTACTATAGTTATCACATGTACATGCTTTTTTCACAGCAATAGCAGCAATAAACGAGTGCGGCCAGGTATCACTGAGTCACTGCTACCCTAGTAATATGTCGGTGTATGGTTGTTTTCGTAGTGTGCAGTGTTTAGACACACAGACACACACACACACACAGACACACACACACACACACACATATATATATATATATATATATATATATATATATATATATATATATATATATATTTACTATATATGTAAATAGGTACAGATAGATATAATTTTGGGGTTTTTATACTAATGACATCTTTCTTTCACATCCCTTACCAAAATTATTTCTACTGCAAATTTGCCGTGAGTTTGCTGCAAATATGCAGCAAGCATATACGGGTCAGTCACAATCAGGGTGCGCTAGATGATTTTCATTTGTTATGGACATATATCTGCTATTCAGACTGATATTATATTGCTTATTTGTTTCTAATAAATAGTAATAGTTGTAACTAACTTGGTCACATAAAGAAATATTGCATATATTGTGCAGGTTTGGTTGTACATCCACAAAAGTGCCTTTAAAAACTGTAAAAGTAGCGTTATGCCGTTTCACTTCAAAATGTACTTAATTTCAAAATGTTTTTTGGAACACAGTGTTAAAATTGTGGAATTTTTAGCTTACATATGTTATTGCAGAATACCTAACCTTTCTTCCACAAGTTATTTCATGTGTATGTGCATCGGAACAGAAACTGTGGTATTTTTACCAAAACTTTAACATCGTTATGTCTTTTGTGTTTTATGACCATAACTACATATGCCTTTAGTTTATATGTAGAAAAATGGATAAAATATTGTAATATTGAATTTAATTCCAACCTCAACATCCATGGCAAGCATTTTATACACCAAAATTTAAATAAATTCATATTGTATTGTTTTGTGAATAAATGAAAATGGAGATCGTTGTGGTCGGAATTTCTTGTAGCGTCCGTGACACACTCATATCTTAAGGACAACAGGAGTTATAAAAGATCTGATGTCACAGGCCTAAGTGTCAATAGTTGCCTACCTTAAATAAACAAAATTATATAATTACTCTCCCTTGCGTTCACTATTAATATTCCTAAAATATGGAAATGTAGCATCCGTGACGGTGTAGCGTCCGTGACGATGTTTACTACATAGTCATAATTAATAACTATTTAAAACATTTTAAAGCAGTTAATCCACTGAAACATATAAATACTAGTGTGTATTGTGTGTACATACATGGAGTTGGGTTACAAAATGTTTTCAAGGCATAAAATTGTAAATTTGCACAAAAAATTTTTACAAATTATTTTTTAAAAAGTAATAAAACACTCAAAAAGTTATGTTGAGCCTCAACTGTAACACTTAGATTGGTGTTTTTTAAGAATGCAGTAATTATATTGAATATGTTATTAGAATTCTAGTGAAAAGAACAATGAATTCTGTGCTGTATATGCATTTATTATTGTGTATTCCATTTCAATTCATTATGTCACGGATGCTACAATAAAATGCAAACATTGTTTTTCAGATTATAAGCCAATCTAAATGTGAAATAACCACCACATTTTATATAAAGGAAAATGAGGGCAACTCCACACATCGGCTCTACCAAGATTGTTTTGTATTTCGATATGGTGAATAAGAGGATCATTCCATTTATTTTGTGTGGAATACATGGCGAGACACCGGTGAATCAATAGTGCTTTGACCCTAGTCATGTGATCTGGGTCCCCAATAGATCGGTTTGTTGATTGAGTGATTTGTCTTAACGGTGTTTCGGAACCAAAAATGGGGTTCCTTCAGCAGTTTCTCTTGTTTTGTATCCCCTCCACTTGGTTATGTGATGAAGTCATCTTCGTCCTCGAGGAGAAGCCAGATTCGTTATTGAGAGAGTTAGCCACTATTGACTGACTCTATAGTGAGCGATCCAGTGTGTGGTGTCATTATAATTAACATGACCCAGCATCGACCGGAGTTTCTGGGCGCTTATAAGGATTTTTGTTTTAGGGCATATTTTGAGCATTGCTAGTGCTCGTTATGTTAACATTAAATGTTGTACTAATCTGACAACGATTGCTTGTTTTAGGCATTTAAATTGATTAACAGAACTTTTGGTTTTGTGTCAATTTTTCATGGACTTTGTAATAGATTTCGGGTCGATATTGGTGCCTGCTTTACGATGTTTGAAAAGCATGTTGTGAAAGGCTGTTTCAAGAAATAAATCTTATTTCTCTGTATTTAGCCATTCTCAGGTTTCATGGTTTCGTTAACAATATTTGCTGTAAACGGCCTTTGAAATCGGTTTGGTCTGAGGAGAGTATTGGTTTATTTAATTCATGCCGCCAACTTTGATTACTTATATGGCAGCTCTTTCAGTTTTTTATTTTCTTTGCCAAATGATGTTTTCTGTATTGCTCAGCAATCTTTTCAGTTTGGTTGATTGTAGTACCAATTCGATGACAGATTGCATCTTGGTTTTATGCGATAAGTTGTGGTATAAAATGGAGACAAATTTTAAAAAAATTCATTTTCCCTATTGTTGAAACTGCTATCGTGAAACCTTTTAACTGTTTGAGCGATATGGGCAAAGTGTTTTGAATTAACTCACCTGACTTTTCGGTTGTCGTTTCGGATATCGACTGACTGCTTATTCCTTCACATGTTGGTAAAAGTTACATAACGAGCTATGATTTTGTAAGAAGGATTGTTTTTGATGCTCGTTTTATAGACCATGAGGAGTGTTGTTAGAAAACGACTCGAGGGTTGATCCCAGAAGTAAGCTCAGCTGCAGTGATTTTTTACTCCCACTGATTTTTGCAGTAGTTGCTATAATCGCTTTCTTGTTCAATTTAAAGAAATTGTCAATGTTTTGACAGAATTTTCACAATTTAAATGTTTGATAGAGAAAGGTTTTGGAGAAAAGAGAAAGAAAAACCAGATTGTTAATTGCTTTTTATATTTCAAATTGACCTAACGTTCAAGTTTGATTTTGGTAGCGTCCGTGACAAAATTACATGTCATACTAAACAGAAAATATTTCAGAAAGAAGTTCATTTTGATTAGACTGAATGGTATTAATATTGTTGCTATAGCATGGTTAATTCATGACAATAAAACTTTTAAGTACGGCATACCAGCGGAAGGACATAGAGAAGTTGAAAGTCCTATTAAAAAATATGATCAATCTTGTTATATTTCTCACTAAACTTGAGGTTGTGTTTATTCATGGAAAAATTAAGTAAATCATACCAAGTATAGCTTATTTTAATGCCAATATGCATCTTTTATATTGTAATAACATAAGAAAGCATTAACAAATCATTGTTTAAAATTTTATTATGACATTTGTGTTTCATGTACAACATTTCTGTAGCGTCCGTGACACTGCGTCGACCATATAAAACAATGTGCACTGTGGTAAAACTAATGACGTTTGCTTCACCAAATTTTAGGAAGATATGCCCCATACCATAACCTTTCAACATATTATTTAACAAGACAGTTATCATGAACTTGAAATTTTGACCTAAGTGACACACTCTAGCGCACCCTGATTGTGACTGACCCGATAGCTTGCAGGAAGGAGTTGCAGAAGTTTGCAGCTAGCTGTGACCCTCCTGCAAACCCTTAAGTCAGTTTGCAGCAAATTTGCGGTAAACGACTAAGTTGCTGCAAATTTGCGGCAAACCAGATTATTGCTGCAAATATGCAGCAACACATGAATGACATATTTCCCACTATTTCATTACCAGGGAGTACACACTACACACTGAGTACTGTTGCACTTCGTGACCAGTCATGTGTAAGCAACATAAAATTGATCTTTCATTTATATTTTATGTTCATTTATTTCATAACAGACAATCCACTTTTTAAATTATAATAACTGGTAATGCTAGATAATGAACAGCTTCAGTTATGCTGGTGAAAGCATTGCATGGATATAGAGTGCATCTATAGTATATACTGTAGTGACATGATGTAATAAAAGTGCCCTTTGACAATCTGGTTGGGTAAATTATGGTTGGATCGAAAACTGAATTTTTAGGGAAACAAATTTTTGAAACAGGGACTTGTCTAAGTCTTGCAAGTTACACCGTGTATTTTCTGCGAATGATACCAAAATGCAAACAGTTTCGAACGAAATGTGCGTTTGATGATGGTCTGTAAGGACACGTCGTAGACTTTTGTTACTGCAAATCTGTACAGTAATGTTTCCGCTACTACCTCCAAGCAGAGTAGTGGCTGTGCTCCAAGCTATTCATCCCATGATCAATATAGTACATGTATACGGTACGTACAATGCACTGCAGCTTACACTGTCTGTCCCATCGATGCCGCTGACAAAATCTCGCCTTCTGATAACATGGGTCGAGGTAAAAGGCTTTTGTCCATGTTTTCAGCGTTAGAGTTATATTGCCGAGCACAAATTTGAGGTTTAGGATTACACTCCATCCCGAGTCGCTGTACGAAAATTCAATGCGCTACTTCACCAACGTCCAACACGTCAGCTGCGAGCAGCCGACATGTTTACACTCTCCGGTCACGGTTCATCAAGGTCAGTTCGCGCATTGATATTGATTCTTCGTGCTGAAAGAATTTTTACTCTCTTTTTAGTCTTTCTATGATAAAAATAACCATTTTCATTAAACTAATAAATTAAATGCTATATTAAGTATGAAATATAACGGATTGGTGCAGATGTAGAGTCAATTCCAGCATTTAAAAACGGGACTACATTATCAATCGCGTAATGATTTATAGATCGCACTTCCGTTATCGTCATGAGGCTTGATCGGCGTGAAGTTAGATTTTAGTACCATCGGCCAGTGTCGGCTGCGTACTTGTGAGCAGGGAGTTTTCTAGTGGACAATTTCGTGATCTTTCTATGGAATCGCCAGCCAAATGATATCACATAGTTGCAAAAACGTGTATACAGTACCAGGGACAGGCGGAGTTCTAAATTTGTGAACGCGAGCGGCAGTAAAGATGCCGACTATATTTTCTGAGTACGGTATTTACACACAGCACGGTGAGACCTGCAACCGGACCGGGAATCGTCGACGTCTGCGAGCTGTTCAGAAATGTAAGTCAATGTACCGTTCGTCTGTACATCGATCGCTATAATTATGTTCTGTAATCGTTGTATTGCAATCTTTACCTAAAGATAAATTTTCATTGAGTACTGATTCATACTGAATTCACTTTCGTTTCACAACAGTTACTTACAGTATAAGTGCTGAGATTTTTGCAGATTGTCGCCGTCGTGTATGTAAACAACATACGGCGAGTTGTTTTAAAGCGCAGTGGTCGTCGCGCCGCGCTTGCGTGGTTTTTTTGTTGATAAACATAAATTTTTGTAAACATAAGTCTTCTCAACTTCAATAGGAGTGAGATGGGAGCAGTCCCCACTTTGTTAAGGCCTTTGTAAGACTCAACATCATGCAATAGTAAAATATTAAGATCGGAAACGAACTTCGGTGGAATAAACTCGTGTAGAGCTACGAACATTGGGACACTACACTCAGCACATTATGTCGCTGAGTTCACTGTACGCAGACACAGTGAACAAAAAGCTTTGATCGCGCGCGATCACGCTGGTTATACACAATGCTATGTACAGTACAGTGAAAATACATAACTAAAATGATCAACATTGCCTATATATGTAGACCAGCAACAAGCACAATGCCTAACACAAAAATTACACTCAAGACCATGATCGGCTAGCCTGAGCAGGACACGGGAGATGTTGTAGGGAGACGGTCACCGCGTTGACGTACACGGATATAGAGAATCAGGTCCCACAACGTACCGGCCGGCCCGCGACGACTTGGCCCACAACCAACTGTTGATCACCATGTCCTACTTCTCCTAGTATTACGTGGTAAAAATAGTAAATGTCAGGAAACAATAGACAAAACGAGCAGGTTTTCGCGGCATTTGGCAGGAAAATTGCACGGCTACACCGTGCATAGACGCTAGACGTATCGAGAGATCCTGTGGCCCGGGCCTGTGCACGGTCATGGCAGTGATCCAACCGCTAGCTGGTGTAGGCCTACCGGTGCTGGGCAAACTTCGTTGTTGTACCTCCTGATTGCCGGTAGGTCTGAATCCTCTTTCAAGTGAGATAACCCCCACATAACAAGAAGACCTATGAAAGGTCCTTCGCTTGACTTGATACCTGTACTCGGAATTCTCGTTTGCACCCCAAAACGGGTAAACTTTGTTGTAGTTGAGTTGGATTCTCCACAGCCGAGTGTTAGCGCGCCATATACAGACCACGGAACGGAGCAGATGCAGAGATGCTTCTTGCTGCAGCGGGCATTGCTCTGCGAGCTGTAGATTTCTGTAGTTTGAGTTGTTGTCTTTGTACAACTTGTTGTACTCCTGTCGGGCCTCTTGAAATGAAAGCTCTCCTCCTTGCTAGCGATGTCGAAAACTAGAGCCCGGTCGTTGATAGTCTGTTGGCGTATACATGCGTACATGCATACGTCTAGCTCTATGGCTCGAGCACGGTCCCTTTGTGGAGGGACCGTGGCTTGAGCGATAACAGTAGCCGAGCCCCATTCAACTGATTCAAGAAAATCATGAGCAAATGTGATCTCAATCCAGCGTGCAATTATTGTTCAATATTCAGCAGATATTTAACTTAGATTAATTGACCTTTTATTGCATGTTACATTTGGTTAGTTGGTATGCTTGTGACAGATCAGCCGCCATTTTAACAAGCGGCAATATCGCAAACATTACAATCAACCCGTAACATGTGCGGCGTTCTTGGATTTGTTTACAACAGAGGGGGACCCCCTCAGGAGGATGCGCAGCGCGACGACCACTGCGCTTTAATCATTATTATTTAATTTCGATCATGAATATTTATGCATTTTCTGCTTCAATTTTTCAACTTGATTTTGTCTCATTTTCAAATAATTATCGATTTCTTTCATGAAATTTACAATGTTTGGTCAAACGGTAAAGACTTACACTCTTCCCTGAACGATTTATATTTTTCAGAATCCATTGCTGGTATACTAAAGGGGACAAGAAATTCAGAGAACAGAAAGCCAAATCGCTGCCTTTGACAGTAATGTAAATGTTACATGAAACTTCTCAAGTCAAAAGAAAATCTTGACATGATCATGACACTTATGTGGCATGAAATGAACATGGCATATAAAATAAAGTGTACCACAATTGAATTTAACCTTTTTTTCTCTGTCATCTTTTTGTTTATAATGACTTTATTTGCGCTGACCATTGTTTCTCGTGAAACTGGTATTTCAGAGTTTAGTTGGATAAATAATATTTATATATTGGCGGACTGTGGACAGCACAAGATGTGTTTTATCCAACTAAACTCTGAAATACCAGTTTCACGAGAAACAATGGTCAGCGCAAATAAAATAATTTGCTGTATGGAGTTTGCGGCAAATTTTCAGTAACATTCAAATTAATTTGCCGCAAGTTTGCTGCAAGGATTGTGCCGCAAATTTGCTGCAAAGAGTTTGCAGCAACGTTGCGGCAGGGAGTTTGCTGCATATTTGCAGCAAGTTCACAAGAAACCTAATTTGCATCTGAAAAATGAACCACCCCATATTTGCGGCAAATAGTTTGCTGCAAATTTACTGCAAAGCTTGCGGCAAATTTGCAGTACAGTTTGCGGGTGGCCTAAAATTTCGGTAAGGGATAACATGAAATACATGTGGCTGCCTATTTTTCAATTTCATCAGCAATGCAATGCAATGTACAGTATTTGTACATGTACATGCACTGTAATATGTAGAACAGACAACACTATCATGAGACAACTAATTCTCACATTCCTGGCCGCTGGGAGTGCGGGATTGACAGTGTGGGAAAAATCGATCCCACACTCTCAGAAACCGTCCCACACTCTGCAGTAAATATTACACAAGCTCTGATTGGATGATAAACAGTCTGTTTGTTCCACGCACAAAATGTTATCCAATGGCACGATGAGTAACACACAGACCAGAACTACAAAGTAAGCAGGTCAAAGTACAGTGGCGGACGACAGACTTGTCACGATTTTGGATAATGTTGTACATGTCCAATGTGAATTGGACAATGTGAGACAAAATATCCCCAACTCGTGTGAGAAATCTGATCCCAGGTCCTTGGGGTGTGAGATTCTATTATACTGACCTTGATACAAGAGAAGTCTGTCAGAGCCCATAACTTGATAGTACCATCTCCTGATGAGGTTGCTAGTACCTAGTATATGACGGAAAAATTCACTTGAGATATAAATAATATTCATCAAAGAGTCTTGTTTAATATTTCTGTACTGCCTGAAATTATAAGTGTTGCACTCTGGTATGTAATACTTGTTTGCTGCCAAAACATACAGTGATATCTTGGAAAACAATAACCCCCATACACAGAGATTACTATTCAAATTTCAGGTAAAGACAATTCTGTTGCTATTATTTGCTGATGTTGGACTACAGTTACTGAATCTTGATACATATCACCTAAGTCTATTCACAATTCAGTTGAATTCAAATATCCACAACACGCATTGTAGAAAACATCCATGTTCTCAGCATTTAGTGACACTCAATCGGCCAGTTTGAAGAAACTGCCTGCCTGGAATCTCAGACAACACAGTGCATTGGAAACACGATCCCTGTTGAATCAGAAAAAATGTTTTGCAAATTGCAATGTATCACACCAGCTGGAAATATATTCAGGACAAACAGATAGTCAGTACAGTCTATCGCACATTTGCAACAATATGTGATTTGTTGTATATTATACTGGATGTTTGCTGTACACTCAATATCAGAAAGGTTACATTTTTTTGTAAAGTTCAATTCATATATTCAGAGAACATTAATGGGCATCGGGTTTTCAACCAGAAGCAGGATATGTTGTCAGCTTACCTGGTCTACTGGAGAGAACTGAACACACCATATACCACGTCTATGGCCTCTGAACACACCCTGTAATGAAGCCGTGTCAGCATTCCACAATTTGACTGATCTGTCCTGTGACCCTGATGCAATCAGTTTATCATTAGGAGACACTGCAAGTGAGTTGATGTCCTGCAAATATCCATGATTAAAAAAACATGAAATAAATAACCTACATCAATGAAAACAACAACCTTGACATATAGTCTGCATCTACACACCAGAGATGTACACAGCTGTACTGTGTGTACATCTACAGCTCAGTATGTTCTATATGTGTGTCAACTTTACATTAATGAATGAATTGTGCGTTTTGGAAGCTGTACTCATTTTGTGCAGATTACAGGTACTGGAACAACCCTGGTAACTGCAGACAGGTCACTTGTTCCAATATGGGCTTTTACATGTATTGGTCAGCAACGCTGCCCTCTTGAGGTGGTAAAGATCACAAAATGTGAACAAATTTCACTAAATCATCTAATATTCCATCTTTTATGTCAGAAAAATTATATTTCACCATTTAAATTTCTACATTACATATTGCACACAAAATATTAGGGAGGAAATGGTGCATGAAGAGCGTGACAATACGTGTAAAGTATCAGTAATTACTAATGCATGCACTGACATTTTTAGCAATGTACAATTACCTTATCATGGGCTTTTTCAGTCAGATTGACCTGTAGGGATACCATGCCACTGTCTGCTGTCTGTGTGTCTGTTGGCATTTTCCAGACTTTCATAGTGTTGTCTTGACTACCACTTACAATAAACTTTGATGACAGCCTGATGACATTGTTGTAAGAGTAAGATATTGCATGTAAAGAATTCAATGAATAAATGTATCACTCTCCCAGAATTTCATACAAAAACCACAATCCTACAGCGACAATACCAACCTACAATATTGACTCTTTACATTTCTTCATATATAAAAACCAACTTTCAAACTCATTGGCATTTAACAGCCACACTCTGGACATGGCATCAGCTCAATGTGCAAATACAGAATTCTTCAACAGTTATGTAATAAACCTGCTGTGTTTAGGAAAATTGACAGAACAGTCCTTAAGGGTTTCCAATTAAACTAAAGCTTCTGATTTGAATTTAGAGTAATTAATTCAAATCACACAGAGATTACAATCAAGGCAGCATTTCCTTTTAATCATTTCACTTTTATTGCCTGTCAGCAGCTTTTGATAAAACCAAGAGCATTTCCAATGGTTTAGGAGTGATAGCCAAGGTTTCCCACTTGGCAAATCACACTCAGTCTCTACTGAAGATGATTTAGATTGAGAACATTGCTTGGAATCATTTTCATATCACATTGGGAATGCACAACAAAGGGTTATAATTTATCAGAATGTTCAACAGATGTTTGGGTCTGCCTTATCATTATTTTACCAACGTTCCACATAACATTTCATGATTTTTACAAATTTGTTTTTTGAAGATCCCATAATGCTGTGATTTAATCTCACCTTGATGTGGCCACTGTCCCAACACTGTGTGTGTGTCCAGATCCCTTGGCTATGCAACAAACTTCACCAGTCAAAGAATCCATTCTCCACAACCTTATTGTACAGTCCTACACAGAGAGAAAGATCAGTGTATGGGTCAACAGATATTGTCCAGAGGTAGATTGAGCAGTTATATTATGAAACTTGTGAATTTTAATCAGTGGAACCCAGACTTGAAGGAAACACCACAGGAGTCTTTTTGTTTGTTAAATATTTCAGCTTTGGCAGTTTTCAAACCACAGATGAATCATTCTTTCAAGCCTGAAATTATCTCTGCTTGTCAAAGCACAACAAGATCATGTTACAATGATAATTTTGGTTGACAGAAAGATTGATAAAGCTTTATGACTTGACATGACATCAACAGGCACAATAGGAATAAAGATCTGCCAGCTAACTGGCACATTTCAGTGACTGACCATTATAAATTAATTTTCCACCAACAAAAAATGAGCGAGATAAAGTCAGCATTGCCTTCTTTATAGACATTTAAGATCATCACTGTATAGCAGTAATTGACATTATTTGCTACAGCAATTTTTTCCCCCGAGTATTTTGACTTATTACCTTGGAGCTACTGACTAGATGCAAGCCATCCTTGAACACATCTAATGACAATACAATATCTGTAAAAACAAGATGGAATAAAATCAGTGATTAACCTGTGAAGGCACATTGTGGGAAGAGAGTGTATTTTATGTCTCATGTGCGTGAACATACCGTATTCCTCCGATTCTAAGACCCCACCCGTTTATAAGACCCCCCAGGATTATTTTATCGATTCGTAATTGGCCGTCAGTTCGTTTATAAGACCTCCAAGGGGGGTACACCCGAATTTTGACTGGAACAATAGAGCCATTGTCATGTAATGAGACCAGAGTATCCACAACACCTACGCTGCTTATCAAAGTCACAAACAAGTGTCAAAGTGAAGTATCAAACCTCACACACACACACACGCACACTATTGTTGGGGTTTGGAACATGTCAGTCGGGAACAGTGCTATCATTTCCTGGCGATACTACACTTGGATTTCACTACCTAAATGAACAATATAAAAGAGTTGGATTTTTTAGTGTCTCGATCTAGTACAATGTCGTCTTTTCGTTACTGTCATTTGCTACCATCAAAATAGCAGATTTTTCAACATCTGATTATGTACGAATCGAAAATTTCGATGCAATTTGGCTACCATGAAATGAACATTTAGGATAGTCGGGTTTTTGGACTTGTCGATCAAGTACGATTCGCTCATTTCATCACGATCAAACAAACACAATTTACACTCATACAAACACAAAAAAGTTTGGGTATCAGTAGTTCTCTTTTTGGAGACTGTTGTGGCCCTTAAAAGGGCCGTTTCATTTTTTTTGGTCAGCGGCATGATTTGGTCTGTTTTACTGAATATGTACGGTGAAAACAGTACCTCGGACTGATTGCTTTAGCAGAGGTACAGCCGCATTATTTGCCAAAACACCGACGTGACGTTTCTCTGCCATGCCAACTCTTGGAGAATGGATGAATGCTTTCTTCTTTGCCTTCAAGTAGTATTTTTGTTGACTGACACGTCACGATCGATGATATTCGAAAGTAACCGTGCCCGGTATGAGTGCTGCATCTCGCTTCAAACTTTCAACTTTGCAACTATCTTGAACAACGGCTACAGCATTTCGATTGTGTATGTTGTCTGCATCTCGGCGAAGTTCATACGGCAAACAAAGTTCTAGCTGATTGCGACGGTAGTTAGGCATGCCGACAGCGAGAATGTTTTTAATAATTACTTTTTTTTCTTGCCCATGACGACCGTGCACTGTCTTATGACTTTTCGGCTCATAAAGTCTACGATAAATCGCCGCATTTTTATTGGATCTTGTGACGATGTCGGGAAACCCTTTTGTTTGCTGTTATCAATAGAAAATTTGGGACGTGTGAATGACACGAGCTTTGAACTTGCTTCGCTCAACTTTTACACTTTTGTTTTCATACTACTGAGGCAAAAGACTACGGCACATGAAAAAGTTGCTCTTTAAATGGTGTGCTTATAAAGATTTTTTCAACAGTTTTCTATCAGGTAAGGTATCTTTTGTGATCATTGTGAATAGCTGCACGTTTTCTCTTACGTTCAAATTTACCATTAAAGTATAAAAAGATTTTTTCAACAGATTTCTATCACGTAAGTTTTCTTTTGTGATCATTGTGAAGCGCTGCAAGTTTTCTCTTACGTTCAACTTTACCGTATAAGCAACCAGTGAAAATAGAAATATCATTGGCATCGTAAAATCTTTCAAAAAGACTTAATGACGACGATATCGACTTCGACTGGTTTGACTTAGATGAAGAGGGCAATTATTGTGTTGACAAACGAAAGGCGATATCCAAAGTTTCTTCCGCCCATGAACTGAAAATTCTTTGAATTTCTTCCGTTTATGTTTCATCAATTTTGTAGTTTTTTCTCATGTAATGAAGGTATTTATTGTTTGAACGGCATTTGTGTGTGTCCTTTCCTGAACTAGTCCCAGCAATGAGTAGAACGATAGTGTAACAGATTTTCAAGATTATGCACGCTTTCGAAGTCTTGCGAGGGAAAAATACCCAACTTCATAAGCTTAAACGGCCCTATATAGGCCTACTTACAGTTAGAACAAAAACGTGCATGATCGTACCATATTCCGAACAGTTGATCATAGATGACTGAATTCCACATCAGGAGACATTTCGGTCATCGATACAAGTAATAAGAAAAACTTCAGGGTGTATTGCCAAAAATTCAACACATCAAATATAAAGCAGATTGGCGCAACAATCTTTCGTCTCGGCCAGCCGATGCCTCAACACTTTACCTGTTCGAGCCTGCCTGTTCGTAAGATCACATTTCGTTTCGAGATACGGTTAGACTTTTTGAAACTAGGAGCAAAATAATAAAACTCACGACGTGTAATTGATTGTTTATTTTAAGGAGTACAGTAAGTGAAAATCGTACATAGAAAACATCGGACGGACACCATCCCACTGAACCACGCGTCCCACTGAACAGAATTTTACCTTGACCTCATGCACTGACACCTTTGACCTATTGCGTAAATTGACCAATCACAGCCAGCGGAACTTCAGGGACTTTCCCTTCACTCATTGTCTGACCTTTGTGGCCATGCTATGGGGAGCTAGCTGCTGCTGCTGAGGAACGTACTTGTTCATGTTGTTGTACAAAGTTTCGTGGTGATTATCTATTCACGAAATACAAAGATTTATTGCTATCGTATTGTTTAGTAAAAGAAGGTATGGCAAATACGTTATATTTCAAGACTTGTGGATCTCCACTAATTTATACTTGTACAGATTTGACTGCCAGTATCTACACAGCATGGCCATGAGTCGATATCACAAGTATGAGTTGTCTGTAGCGTGAATCAAAAAATCATTGGCATAAAATATTTGCATAACATTGCATAAATTAGCATAAATTAACTTCGACGTTCGATTTCGCGGTGACATCCGTTTATTAGACCCCCCATATCTTTTTCGTCATCTTTGGTTCTGAAAAGGGGGTCTTAGAGTCGGAGGAATACGGTAGTCACTCAAAAACTACGTACATAAGTCATGCAACAAAATTTGTAAAATTATACAAGTTTAACTTTTAAAGCTTATACCATTGCATATAATAATCAGATATACATAGCGATGATAGCAATAATGAAGTGGTACCAATGAACTGAGTATATATTCATTTTGGTACGAGACCTGTACACTTGGCTTTGAACTGTGCCATACGCTAAAGGTCATCAAGCTTTCAATGGCAGGTCAGAGACAAAGTGCAACGTAAACAATTTTTGAGATCTATGGGAATGAAAGAGTCTATAGCAAGCATGAACTGTCATGTCTCCCATAAAACTGCTGCAAGTCTGACACAGAGATTCAGTACACCAGCATTAAACGGCAGGCATTTTGAGCATCTTTAGCAGGAAGCATGGAGTAGCTTGAGTGTACACGTAAGATGCACCAACAAAGATTTAGTGTGTTTTGTGATACCCAACAGTGGGTGAAAACTGGGTTAAATAGTGTAGTTGTTTTGAAATGAAAGATTTGATGGCATTACCAATCAGAAATATTCTTACCTGAATGACCTGTCAAGATCTGACAATTCAAAGTGGAGAGATCAAAAATACGAATCTGTTCACTGTTTGTAGCAACAGCTATGTGCGTCTGTTTCTCACCCATGAACTTGATGTCCAGTACTTCATCATTGTAACCAACAAACTGCGGTTAGAACAAAGTGAAAACAACTGAATAACAACACCACTTCAAAGTAAATATATGTATAGTGAAATTCACAGCATACTTTGCCCTTGTAACACTTTTAAACAGAGATGTGCCATTCTCACATGTACTTTTTAACTGTCAGGATGATAATATTTTTACCAGAATATGAAAGAATACATCTACAGGCCACTCTGAAGCCGTCATGATGATAACAGTACCACACTGGTTTATGATGATTCTAATTTTCACTGATCAAAGACAGTGAAATCAGCTGATGATGCTAACATTGTCTTCTTTCAACAGATTGTACAGTATGGAATATGTGAAGTAAGAGTGACAGCCTATTTGAAGGATTAAAGCATAGACAGCAGAGTGGAAGACTGTGTATGCTTATAGTTGACATTTTTTACATAAATTTGATTATTCTTGTACTGTAAGAACTTCGCACTTTAATATTCTGTTTGTAGAGTAACATGTCTGATACCAATAGATGGTTCATATCATATCAAATATATCTGTGATACTACACTGTAACTGTTTACATAACAGGCAAGATAAAGTCTACGGCTAGGATTCAAATACTGTAAACCAATATTTGAACTGTATCTGACTTTAGTCTTGGCTGGTGAACATTCTCTCTCTCTCTTTTTCCAAGTTTCTTACCAAATACAGTGTCAAATAAAGGACTTTTGCGTGGTGCATCCACACCAGAAACCAGAGCAGGAATGAGCAAATTTAAATTCTTTTAATATGAACACTCACGCTTTGAGTATTGTACATAACATGTTTTTTGGCAACACAAAAAAGAAGCACCCTGATGGGGGATTATTTTGAAGTCATGTAAAAACAGTTGTTTATTTTGAGGACCTGGAAAAAATGGAACACTCACCTGTTTGATCAACTGGAAATTCTGAGCTTTATACAAGATAATGTTGTGATCAAATGTAACCACGGTAATGGCATCCAATGCCTCACACATCTGTAACTGTGTGATATTAGAAGACGGTTGTTCATCGGGGCTTGTATCATCACCAGTACACTTCACTGCAATGCTGTTTTGTTGTGTGTACACGCACTGGCCAGTTCTGCCGTTCCACACTCTTAACACACCTGTGGGTGGTATTCATTGAAAGGAACTGTTCAGACACTTTTTGCATCATTATATAGATGATCAAAGCAAATTCAGTGAAGAACTTGGCATGTTGATTTGTATACACCAATATGCGATGCGATATGGGTTTGGACATTTCATGGGTGAAAAAGTTTGCAGATACTCTTCATGTGACTTGTACCAGCCACTGCCGTTGTTACACCTAATATGTCCAGTTTTCACTACTCTTTGTCAGAGCATTGTTTGAAGAAAAATCTACAAAATTTGCCGCAAAAATTCTTTCAATATTCCTTCAGCAATCAAAATACTGATAGAGCAATGTGTTGACGTGACAATAATAAATTCAGAAGATGAAAATGGGTCTTGCTTTGATATAGTAATGGATTTTATATCCAAGAGAAGGTAATAACATATTTCTTCATCTAGTCTGATTTGAAAGACAAATTTGACAAAATTGTTGTCTTTGCAACTGTCTTTACCTTTACTACCAGCTGTTATGAAGTGGAGATCACTTTCATTGGCACTGACACTGTTGTACATCTTTGATGGCAGTGACATAACTCCTTCCACTGTCTGAAAGGTCAACATAATCATTGTATAATGATCAGTGTGTTCATGATGTATGATTTAAAGAATACACCTCACTGAGAGATATTGGGACTCTCATGCTTTTTTGGTCTACCACTTGTGGGAGCTCATTTTGAAGATTGTGGAATAACTAAACTTTCTACCAGCTTACTTTTATGAACTCCAAAATTTTTTATTTTCCCCTACAGAGTTAGCCCATTTATGGTAGCCATTTTGAATTTCAAATATTGGTGAATTCAAGGTAACTTGTTTCCATAGTGCCATAATTTTCGCAGTGACCCCTGATTTTTATTGTTTATTTTGAAAGAGATTGATCAAAAGTTTCTTTGACGTAAATTTGAGCAAAAGGTTTAAGTTTTTCCATTTCAAGGGGCACACTATCTTACATAGAAATAATGTGTATATCTGTTTGAAAATACAAAAGTACGAAGCTTACAAGCTTGATGGTACATAACACTGACAGTTCAAAAAACTCCCAGAAAACAAATGTTAAAATTTCTTGACTGTACTTGTATCCTCTTCTTCATTTTACAGTGTACACACTACTGTAACAGTAGATCAATCAGAATTGTTACAATACTTGGGTCAAATACTCTCTTATTTTTCCTTCCAGCAGTCAAATACTGACCTCATACACTGGTATGGTTTTCTTGGCTGTGTTATTGGTGAGATCCCAGACTACCACTACACTGTCTCTGCCACAGCTGAGTAGTGTGTCTCCATTATCAACAAAGCAGAAATCTGTCACCGCACTGAAATGACTTTCAAGACTTGCGATGCATCTGTCAAGAAATATTCACAGAGATGTTATGTTATAGGTTGTTCGGAAAATGCTTCCATACTGTAAGGGCTGGTGTTGTCTAGGTAAATAGATAAAAAAACATTCCATTTTTGATATTTTTATAAGACTTAGTGCAATGTTGATCTGGATCTCCTTACATAGGGTATATTGAAGGAAGGTGGATCTACGGACTGTGGTGGATCACACAGTCACACACCAGGTTGGTTCACCATCAATTCGAAAAACTAAAATGGTTTGCTGATGAGAAAATGAACTTGAGTGTTGAAAGTTGAGCAAGATATCACTGTTTTGCCATTGTACCATCTTTCTGGCACAATTGGATAAAGTTGACGGATTTGATCTGTCTATCTCTGTCTAGCTTTATCTATTGCCCATATATTGCCATTGAATATAAGCCGAGATTAGACAGCAACTTTTACACAATTTCCCATATTTGTCTGCGAGACAGTCTACTTAAAAGACTTACACAAAATCACCTTTTATTTTACAAATAATTGTCAAGCTAAGGCATTAAATTTACATGGTCAATATGCCTTTGAGCAAAATTGATGCCGAATAGACTCAAGGCTGTTCTCATTGACTCAAAGAAAATTTTACATACAGTATGGTGGTCAAGTTACTTAAAGGAAATTGCAAGAAATTCTAAAATAGACTCTGTAAATTCAGAAATCTAAAGAAATGAAAAGCAAGACTTTGGTTAATTTAACAGAACTGATCTGATGCTGATGGAGAACCAGTGTTCTCCCCAGGATTTTGTTAAAAGAGGGCGAAGACGGGCCATTGGAGCTTTTGAAAAACAGAGATTAAAATAGTGTTATTTGGTGGCACTTGGGGAGTATTTTTTCAGATTTTTTTCATATAAAAAAGCTCAAAGGAAAAGAAATCTGAGACAGTGTTCCATAACTTTTATTCCAGTTCACTGATTTCAATGAAGATTATATGTTTTGAAAACGAAAACATAGCAACAGACATACATTTATTCATCGATGTCAAAATTATCACCATAACACTTACGCTTATGTGTTCTCAGCCTGATACACGTACACGTCCGACCGAGTCTAACAATAGGTCGTTTTGCTTTGGGAAGGAATACACAAGCGAAATTCTAACCTCCTATAAAAACTTCAGAGTACTCTGCTGTCCTTGGTTACCCTCAAGTTCCTAGGCATGTTTATACAGCTAAGTCGGTTACCTAATGCACGGCCCCTATGGAGGGACTGACCGTGGCTAACATTACGGCCTGTGCCATGTAAATATGGCTGCCATCAATCACCGTCCCTCCACCCACAAAGGAGGAGGGACGGTGCATCAATGAATGAGTTGCACATGGGCTTATGATCTCGGATGACATCACAAACTCGCGAGATTTGCAAGATCGATGAGAATTACGTTTGCAGCCGGCAGGATTGATGCTAATGCTTGCATTTTGCTTGTAAATTACTGTCAACTTTTTTTCCCCCGTACATTTTATTGTTTTATTTTTCAAAAAAATAAATCTTTTTCATTTCTGGCAAGGGGGCGCTCGGAATTTACAAGAGGGCGCCACGCCCCTGTTACCTTATTCAGGGAGAACACTGAGAACATCAAAGTCATGTGTGTCATCGCGATCTTCTTAGAAATGGAGGTTTATGGTGCTTTTAAAAATATTCACTTTAAAAATTTAGTCTTAGCAAATGCACAGCAAAGTTGCTATTTTGACAAGACTGAATTAAATTTTCTCAGCCACTTCTGATGCTACTTTATCTTTACAATGTTAGATGAGATATTTAAGATGATTCCAGTTTCCCTTGCTCCTGCACTCAGAGTTAACATAATTTCTAAAACTGCAGGGAGAATTCTTTTCAATTCATTTTCCCTCCTTGAGAGCATTTAACATGAAATGCTCACTGCAAGATTTCATCACTGACCTGCTTGTCTGTAAATCCCAAATCCTGATCTTGTAATCATCAGCCGCAGAGAATAATTGTAACTTTGAAATATCTGGATGATATTGTACAATACTGTAAGAGATATTCAAACATGTGATGAAAGTTTAAACACAGTACGAATATTCTCACTGAATTTTACTTTCTCAAAGAATGGGGTAAAGTGACAAAATGCCATATAACGCACTGACCAATAACATCACTGCACGTGAGATGATACAGCTATTCATTGCAACAATACAGCTCTACAGCTTTTATATAAAAGCCCTACAGCTCTTTCTGTTACATTATCTAGATATCTGGCATGTTTCAATATAAATACTTGGTACACAGGTTCCCAATATAGGAAAGTGAACAAGACTTTTGAAAGAAATGTTTTACTAGTAACATTTCAAAACTTCAACTTTACAACATATTACTTGGATGTGTACCTACATGTAAGCTGTAGATTGACAGAACTGAACTGTGCATTACCTGACAACACCCTGAGAGCCTTTCAGATTGTGTGTACAATACTGTTTGATGACATCCCAGATTTTAATGGTACTATCACTTCCACCAGTGGCCAGCAACGTTGAGGTACTGTCGAATGCCATGCTTGCTATTGGAGCCATGTGAATTGCCTGGAATAATGTGATTATTTCAACGGTGAAATTGATAGAGTGAATTAGCAAGATTCCCAGTGAAGCAAAAAGAAATGTTTTTACATCTGCCAGTTGCATGTAAACAAACTAGATTATTGCATCTTCATATGAGGATTGTAGAAAATTTCTATTAGAATAGATATTCTGACTCTCAAATTTTTCATAATTCTTTTCTGATCCACCACTTTGGGGATCATTTTAAAGCTCCAGGAGTGATGATGATCTTCACAATCTTAGTTTTTTGAGAAGGGAATATTTATTTTCTCCTACATAGACTCAGGGTTTTACATCACTTTTTACTTTTGAGAGTCCCTGGGACCCCTGGTGTTAGAAAATGGGAGTCCTACATCAAAATATGGGGGTCCCAATTTATTTCAAAAGAATATTTTATTGTTTATCCATGCCATGGTCTTCACTGTGTTCAGTTAGTGTTATAACACACGGCAAATGGTTGCGCATTTCTTAAAATTATTCTTACATGAAAATTCTAGTTCATACTGAGGTCCCTCATTGATCAATTCAAAGAACACTATTCATAATTGAAATGATCTCATAACTTTAATGACAAGTTCACAAAGTTGTGAAATTTGAACAAGTATTCAAATTTGTCAAATTGACAAGAAGGTAAGTAATTTCATACTCTGAAATGGCATTCACCCAGCAAGTCCAGTAGGTTGAGTTCACACTCTGCCAGCAGCTCCTTCAGCAAATAACCTAGCATTGTTTATGAAGTCAAAATCATCTGTGATGGGGCCAACCAGTTTGATGAACATTAGTCTATTAAGCCTTTGAGGATTGAGTCTATTTCGTGCCCTCTGTTTGATGGCATTTTGTACTGAAAAGCCCCTCTCACATGGGGCAGAGGACACTGGTATGAAAAGAGCAATTTTAGCAAGAATGGCAAGACCAGGATACTCCTCTGTAAAATCAGTTAGCAACAGCTTGATATACATATCAAAATTCAGTGCGTCCCTATGAGATCTTGTGAAGTGTTTGTAAACAAGAAAGTGTGCCCTAGCTCTATCAGCATCAATACCTGGTGTATTCTTATGATGATTCAACAGTTGATCAAGCTGGTTGACCCCATAGTCAGGTAGGTTGGCCAAATTTTCAGGATATCTGTGTGGGTTTAGAATTACATCAAAACATTCCAGAATATGCATCTCATCATCTGGAAATCTGCAATCTAAATTCTGCAGTAGTTTGTTGATATAATTTTCTCGTACACTACAGAAGCTCTGTCTGAGTGGCTGATTGTAAGTGATTTTAATGTTTTGTATGTGTTTTTCTGACCATTGCCAGGAACATCACCCAAATCATTAAAGACTTCTCTGACAGTGTGTGAATCATTAGTCATTGTATTCATGTGTATAGACTGAACACTTTTTTTGATATGGGATAGGTTGACAGAATCTTTCTGAAATGTAAGGCTCAAAATTCCAATCACAGTAAGGACATCAATCAATAAGGCAGTGAATAGCAGAAACAATGAATTGGAGACAAATTTCAACAGCCCATCAGCCTTTCCCCCTTTTTTGTCACTTGCAAGTGCCAAGGCAATTGGCTCAAAACTGATGAAAATCATCTTGACAGCTGATTCAACCGACAACCAGCGAACAGATGTAGGCTCAGTAATTTGTTTCGCCTTTCCATTCAACAGAGTTTGAATTTCTCTAAGTTTGTCATATCTCACACTACAGTCATTAAAGTATTTATACAATGAATGGATTATATTATGATATTCTTTGCAATATTCAATATCTCTGCCTGCTTGAGAAGCAGCAAGATTCAATCGATGTGCAACACAATGCACTTGAACAAGGTTGGGATTTCTGGCTTTTAATTTTGCACCCAACCCGTTCAAACGACCGGTCATTACGGCCGCCCCGTCTGTTCCCAGTCCATATATTTTGTCTACGGCCGCGTCACAGATTTCTTTCCTAGTCAAAAATTCAATCAAGGCGTTTTCGATCCCTGCAGCAGTGGCAATTTGCTGGTTACCGAGGAAAGAAACATTCGCCTCGCCATTCTGAATATATCGAACATATGGCAAGTTTCTTATGAACGGTTATGTAATTGTCACAAGTCTCATCCAACATTATACCGATGAAATGACTTGCATGTATGCTATCAATCAGGGACTTCTCGATCACACGTTGAATACACTCTTCAAACTCCATAACTACCTGCGGAAGTTTGTAATATTCAATGTCTAAGCCGTTCAGATTCTGTAGATGCATGATGTCAGTGAATACATCGCATGGAAGGTCACGTTTAGCGATCAGATAAACAGTACGTAATTGTGCAGCGTACGCCTCGAGTTCGTTTACCCTGCACCTGCCGGTCCTCTGCAGATTTGCGAGCGGTAGTAAATTGTGACCTCAAGCTTAGGATTTTAACACTTGTGAGATGACTTTTCGAGTCCTGATGACGAGTGAGAGTTGAATGTTGAAAATTAGAACAACCTTCCGTGAACGGGCATGTAACATTCGATTTCAAACATACATCGCATTCCATGACGTTTCGCTCTTCAGAATATCGAAGCCATTTAAATCTATTGAGCCAACTTCTGTTGAATGTTCGTAATTTTGCTGACTTGGCCGGGGGATCTGATGTATCAGTATCGCATGGCGTAGCTGCTGTTTCGGCCTCGACCAAACCTACATCGTGCTGGTTGCTGCGGCTGTCGAAAAACTTTCGCAGATCGGCTTTGTTTGGGTATTTGACACGACCCGCCATGATGCATATAAACATGTATTGATCGCCGCAAACAAGAAATCGACCAATTAAGAATCAGTTTACTATTTGAAAATTTGTTTCCGCGGGTACCATTGGTCATCAAACATTGGAGGCCAATGCACTACGGAGCATTCTATTAAAGTATGGGGTCGGTAAGGTTTACTGGGATGTGTTTTACGTGTTCAGCGGCTTCGCGAGATATACACCAGCAACAGATATTTCTGCGTCCGAAGGGACGCGTAGTTTAGTTTTTGAGGGGTCCTGGGTCCGGTTTTATGCGTAAAGGACGCAGAAATGCGCGTCATGTAAAACCCTGATAGACTTACAGGGTGTAGTGGTCATTTTGAATTTTAAAAATCTGTAAATACTAGGTTATTTGTTTCTCATGTACCAAACTTTGCACGGTGACGCCTGATTTTTATTCCTGATTTGGTAAGAGAATGCTTTGAATTTCCATTGAGGAAAGTTTGGGCAAAAGTTGAAAGTCTTTCACTTTCGAGGCACAAACTACACTGATTTAGGAAAAAGGGCAGGCATCTCTTAGCCTCTGAAGTCCAAACACTTAATAAACTAACAAAGATCTGATTCCTCACATAAAAATACACACAACTCCAGATTGACTTACCTTCCATGTTCTTGTGCATTGGTTTTCTTTCCAGTCCCACTGTCTCAGTAGAAGATTCCTTGCCGCTATGACCAAAACCTGAAAACATAGAATAAGCACAAGTATTTCATCAATGTCTTGCTTCTGACATTTTTGCGGTTACTTGATAAATGCAAGGTGCAATTTTGAATAAAAGTCAGTCTAAATTTGGAGAACAAAGTAGCACATTGTGTATTGTACAATACCAGATAATACATGTTTACATAACCGCAGTTGTGAATTTAGAACTGACAGTAATTCTTTGATCACGTCTCTATGTGATAATTTTACTCATTATTCAAAATTTTTTAAAATTTTTGCTGAAGATTATTACCCATACAAAATTTTGAATGCATATGTAAGTTCACTGTGGGGCCTGCACTTGTAATTGGTGGGTCACAAATTTCCAAACAAATCTTTGGTGTACAATGCATGTAGTTGCATAAAATACAATGTATTACTGAGCTTTTGTACAGGGAAATCAAATAAATTACTGGAAGTAGGACAGGGAAAAGACAATTAAACAGACTGGTGGGTTTTTTGGACATTGTACCTAGTAGAGAAGTGAACAGAGCAAATATCCAGCGACAATGTAAGGTAAGGGGCGGCATCAAAAATTCAATGTCGGGTAAAAAATTTAATCCCTTTACTTTGGGGATGGACCACAAACATTCTATCCGACAAAGCATCAATTTAAGGCAAACTCGCAGCGTGTTTGCAAGGTTATATCTGATTGGTCGATTGTCACTATTCACAGCAACTTAAGGAGTTTATTTGTATTGTTTTAATTATATTGGTAAGATTCAGCCAACCAATAGGATAACAGCTTCGAAATCGCTGCAAGTCGCCCTCAATTTAAGGTAAAAATTGCTGGGGAATGGATATTTTGAAAAAAAAATACTGCAGAAATGTGCACTTTCATGTTGAAGCAAGAGGGGTTTCTTTTCAACATGTGCACAACCACCCCTGCCCTGGTTAGCATAAACAGTGCAGGCTGCTGGCCTCTGTTGCACTCAGAATTTATAATTATATTTTGCTTCATTTCTGGTTCATGTGCTGACATTTTACACATTGACATGACCTGGTCTCTGCAATAGGTTCAATAAAAGTCAATTAAGTTTCTAGGGGGATGGGAGTGGTTGGGGGAATCTTAGGGATTTAAGTTTTTTTATCCTATGTTGAACATTTGACGTCGGCCATAAAATATCTGTGACAAGATTAAAATAAATGAAACCAAAATTTACCTGATCATCAGGACTAACTGTATAGCAGGTGATTTCTTCTTCATCGACCTGTTTACAAAGGAAAAGTTATTTTCATTTTTCAAAGATATGATTTACACAACTCTTCACTAATAATCAAACAGCTACAATCTCTCACAATACTATCGTAAAAACAGAACAGAAACTTGAGATAACCGATGAATTCCTGTTTGGCAGATCATCAATATCCCACCTGGTGACCTTCATTTAAAACAATAAATATGGCCTAACATTGAATATCATTTATGATTAAGTATGGTTTTAAAAACACATTTGATGTGGACAAAAGAACACATTTGATGTGGATAAAATTACACATTTGCAAACAGCTATAATAACGTTGTTCACAGTTACGGGTTTGTTAATAGCCGTACGCATGACACCGGACTCTGCTGCTTGAAATGCAGAGAAATGTTATTGATGTTGCAAGCATGGCTGTTTTTGCAGCTTGTACTCTGAGTCATGAATATGTCTTTTAGTATTCACTGTTACACTATACTAGTACTAGTAGTAGTCGCCTACTACAGTATTTTTGTCATTCTTGCATGTGCTATTTTCAAAAGCGTGCTCTAAACATGTGGACAAATATTGATTTTTGCATATTAATGACGTCAATTGTGAACAGCCCTATTGACAAACACCCTTCAGTATCAAGGCATTCTTACCTGAACAATTGACTGTGATACTTTACCAGTCTCTGTTTCAAGAATCTGTATCTTTTCATTACACTGACAGAACATATACTTTCCACATTGTGATATCTCCACTTTCCCTCCAGTATAGAATGCATCAATCTTTGAACTGACAGCAAACCTACGTTACAAATATATAGTTTTTGTGTAATGAGTTGACTTGATCACAACGTTAGTTTGGCATCAGTGTACACTTCCATGAAAATAAATGATAACATCGACGGAATGATATACAGTGGCTATGGAAGCCACGCTCGCTTATGAAACTTATACACTGGTAAACTTAAGGTAGTATGCGCCTCAAAAGTGAAAGAGTTAAACTTTTGCTCAAACTTTTCTTAAGGAATCTTTCAACCATTCTTTTCATTGGCTTAGTTTTCGGAGATCGAAAATTTTTTCTCCATAGAGTTAACTCAGGTATGGCGGTCATTTTGAATTTCAAATATTAGTAAATGTTGAGTAATTTGTTTCTATAGTTCAAAAATTTGCACGGTGACCCCCGACTTTTATTCTTGATTTTGAAAGAGAATGATTGAAATATTCTTTGAGGAAAGTTTGAGTAAAAGTTTAGATCTTTCACTTTCGAGGTGCATACTACCTTATTAAGATCCTTGAGGGGAGCCACCTTGAATATAGGGTCAATTGCAAGTATTGGCAATGAAACTAGAGGTGGGGTGCATTGTGCAATCACCTCATTTGTGTCTTTTGTCTTTCACTGATTTAGAGGTGACTTTGCAAAGAGGACTGTGGAGGGGAGTCTAAAACAGTGTCCCCACGTGACGATTTTCTTGATTTGCTTGATCTAGAGCATGAGGCATTTGGTATTAAACTTTCACAAGACTGACTTGAAGAATTCCTTCCATTTGCCTGACGTAAGGCAGTTGTGGGTATTACAAGTAAAATCACCTTGAAACACACAGGTCAGTGTGGGTAAGTTGTGATTTCTTTTCGGTTTACCTCTCTGCACTATTATTACCTACACGCGCGCGCGTACCCAAATGTGCACTCCCGGCGTTACTGAGCAATGACATAAACCCCAAGGATCACAACCTGAGGTGAATTTAACAGTATGCCTTCACAATCATGGCAATGTTGTTGCTACGATCTGGATACCGGTTGAGATTACTGGGCACGCACTCCAACGAAATAAGGAGCTCGGAGTACTCACTGTAAACATACTTCCTCCTAACAGGGACCGTAATGTACATCATAGACCCTAGAAAAGGCGATGTACATACAGAGAAAAGTTGCAACGATCACCTTGCTGGCCACAGGTGCCTGGCATTGCAAGCAATGCAAGTGGTATACATTATTATGTATACTACAGTGCCGGCACCTGCGTTGCTGGCTACATGTTAGCTCTGCATGGCAGGGCTGTGTGTTACCGGCGTTATACGGCCTCCCACCACATGTGGTGGAAGGCCGTATAACGCCCGTAACACACAGCCCTGCCATGCAGAGCTACATGTATGCATATACCACACGCACCGCCTGTGCACGTGTTCGGGTGCATCTTGTTTGTTACGTTGAATGGTCTCAATACCCCGGTAATTTTACCGGATATCGAATCAGTAATATTCTATCGATTGTTCTTTCGCAATACCACAGCACAATTGTAGAGATCTTGCGTTAGGTGATCAAAAATCGGTTGTAAATCTTACTCACTTGCTCTTTATGGGCGCAGCCATTTCGTTCCTCGTCCGCTTCCGGATTCTGGTCATGTGGCCACTGCCATTGGGACGTAGGGAAGGTTGACATATGGGAGGCTAATCGATGCTGAACATGAGGGTAATTTAACATGATAACGATCCGATCATCGCTATAAAGTATGGCAAACTATATAAAACCTGACAGAAAAACCCTGGTTTTGTAAGTTTACCGAAGAATATGACTTCGACCGAACCATTTCCTACATAGCGTTGAGCTGTAGCCCCTTCACCACTTTAGACTGTCTCAGTCTAATTCTAACGCTGGCTGCGCGCTCACGAAAATAAGGGACTGGTTAGTTTCTTCGGCCGGGGGCAGTTTATTCATGTGTAAAGTCAAATCCCAATTCACCTCATTCGCGTGCGTGAGGTGAAAGTGACGTCACTCCGGAGGACAGTGAACAATGCAGAAATTATGTGACAAAGGACAGAACTTAGTGTTTATCATTGACATAATGGTGAAACTTTGAATACTGGTGTACAGGTTGAAAATCCACACTTCAATATTTTGTTCTCACAGGCAGTGTGACGCAAAAATGACGTGAAAAACCGCAAGTTCCCGGATGTCCACGGTCAAGAATAATGTTCCCCCTCTTGGCCCATAATGTACGAGGCGAAGCCGAGTACATTACAGACTGGAAAGTATGCTTGAGTCAATTATGGGCCGGGAGGGGTACATTATTGCTATTATTAGCTCACGTGTTCACAAACGTTTGAAAAGAGAAAATTTTATAAATATTTCTAAGTGAATTTGGAAGTTTTTCTCTTTCTTTCTGACTTGTTCAACTTGAAGTTGAATATCTTTATTGTATGTGCTAATATGTCAGAATGGCATACAGTTCAATAAAGATCAATTCTATTCTATTCTATTTACAGCCCTGCCACGCAGAGCTAATGGGTAGGGTAGCTATCTAGTTCACAAACGTGAGCTAATGTCGTAACATTGCTTGCCTGTCTGTCCGTGTGTCTGTCTGTCTGTTCTTGTGTGTGTGTGTGTGTGCGTCAACGCGGGCGGATTTTTTGTTGCTATAAGATCAGGTAGGCGATAAGTTACTGCCGCTTGCTTGTGCCACAGCGGGGGGGGGGGTACTTGCTCTGAGAAGTGGTAGGGGTGTGCGGCCGCACGTAAAAACCCCGGGGCCCATTTTAGACCTAAAATCTCGTTATTTTAGGACCCCATTTTAGACCTTATGACCTTTGACCCAGGTCAAAAGTCATATTTTCAAAATTTGCAAAAACGTAATCGGATAAAAAGCAAGCATTTGCATGACCGAGTAACCGGCAGAGCCTACCACTATATTGCATTTACGGCTATGTTGTTGCTGGCCAAGCCATGATTTCCGAAAAACGATTTTGGAAATACTAAAAAATTTGAGTGAAAGAAACTATCTTTCACCCTCACCAAAGTTTTGTCCAGCTTCTGAAATTATAAGTTATCTACAGTTACAGTCTGACTGGTGATTTTTAAAATGCCAAACTACAAGAAGCCTCGCTGTTCGTCCATAAGGCACTGCTAGTTTTCCCATGGTCGACCTGTTATGATAGTAGTAGTAAAGCCACTTTGTTTCGATATTTTCTATTGGGCAAAATTCTTCCATATATGGAGTTCTGACCAATCAGTGACAGTGTTTTAAAACAAAGTCTTTTAAAACAAAGTTCCCCTGCCACACAAAAAGATATCGATGCTGTGCAGCTCAAAACCCTGCTAGGAAGACGGGAACTGACAGTTGGAATTCGTTCTTGTGTGGCACTCAAAAATCGACCCCATTTTAGACACTGGTTTACTGTGAATTGATACCCCCATTTTAGACCAAGTTGCTGAAATACCCACCCCATTGGGCGGCACGTATACATATTGGCAAGTAATGGAAGTACCCCGGGTGCCACAGTCCCTCCATCAAGGGAACTTTACCTGAGTAAATTGTCAGTTCGTGTAAAAATTGCAATCAACATTTCAATGCACAACCAATGCAACTGATATGCTGGAACGCCGGCTGTTTTCCATGTTGGGCCATGACCTGTCTTCACATGATTGATGACTCAGAGTCGGTTTGCGGTTTGAATTCCATCTTTCAACTGCACTAAACACTGCAAGACATCAGATTTGACTGTAAACTTTGCATTCTACGTAACATGTATGATTTCCACTATACGTCAAAATTTGCTTCGCTGAACTTCTGGGTACAATCATTGTAACGGTATGTCATATAAGCTTAGTCATTATATATCATACTGCGACATTTAAAGTAGTGACTTTTCTTAATGTGTTAGAACCATGAACTAATTAAATTGGCGTGTCTTTGTCGAGTATTTGAAAAGAAAAGATTGTGTATTATCAATATGTCAGACCGTCATACAATGGCCCTTTGCCTATACCTGTGCCAAATGCCGCTCGTTGCCACAAAAAAGTCCGTATCACTGCAAGAGAAAACGCAGGTAACCGTCGGAATCTTAAAACAATGCCGTGATTGGATCAAAGGGGACCAAGTAATCTGGTTGTTGTTGTGGTTGCTGTTGTCTGTATTGTTTTTTATGTTTTTTGCCGACCAATAAAATTAAATGAACATAATAATGTTGTTGTTGTTGTTGTTTCAAACGTAATGTGGACTAAACAGTTGTTGTTGTTGTTTGTATAGTTGTTTATGCTTATTTAGTCGTGTTGTTGTTGTTAACCAATAAAATTCAACGAACATAGCTCATGTGTTGTTGTTGTTGTTTAAAACGTAATGTAGATGTTCTAAGAAACACTGACAAGGACGCTATACTTTTTTGACGCAATGCAGCTCTCGGCTCCCAACGGGACCATCACATCGGGGGATTTTCTATTGACTGTCATTCCATGATGTTATGGTAACACAAGTACCGCGTCCTTTCCTTACATTTGCATATTTAATGGGCAGGTAAGGTTAAACTTAATTAAATCAACTGACGATTCTGGTAGGAACGGTTTGCCGAAAATAATATGATAATTTTTATCTGCAGAACTGCAGCCTGTTCTCACACGTGACTTACGAACCCAATTTCCTTGCAGTGGGAGTGATCGATCGAAACTTTTTATATGTTTTAATACGTTCATCATACGCTGCAGAGGATTAATTAAGTTTGATTGTATGTGTTCACAGTTTCTCTCAGAAACGCTACGATATCAATTCCGAGCTCATAGTAAATTTTGTCGATTATGAAATGTGAAATATAGAGAAGATTTTGTAGGAATTCGCACTTTCAAATAGAACATATATCGCGTCTCGCCTTGCAAAAGACGAACGTGTGCGACAACTGAAAGCAAAATTGAAACAACAGTAATTATGTTTATCATTGACGACAGAAATGTATTTTTACACATGTATCGTCGTAACCATTATTAAAGGGACGGCTATATATTTTTGGTGATTTTTGCTCACGTGTTCACACACGTGAGCATATGGTTTAGCCATGTCTGTCTGTGTGTGTCTGTGTCTGTGTGTCTGTGTGTGTGTGTGTCCGTGTGTCTGTATCCCCATTATCTCAAAAACGGCTGAACGTATTTCAGTCAAATTTGGTAGACATCTTCAGAATTCAAATGGCTAGAACTGAAAAGGTTTTGGTGGGCGTGGCTTGCATTCTTTTTGTTAATTTGCATAATTAATGATTTAGAGAAAACAGATATACATTAAAACAACTGCACACAATTTGATGAGATTTGCTACAAATGTTGATCACACCAAGATATATCAGCAGTGGGAACCATTAAGGGGTCACATGAAAGATAGTTGCTAATTTGCATATTTAATGAACTTTCCTAATTAGGGATATATATCTGATTTGACTCGATCAAAATTGACCAAACTTGCTACATGTATTGAAGATACTATGATACATATTATTGAAAGTCATTTAGCATTTTCTCTTCAGGTAATTCCTAATTTGCATATTTAATGAACTTTCCTAATTAGGGATATATATCTGATTTGACTCGATCAAAATTGACACAAACTTGCTACATGTATTGAAGATACTATGATACAATATTATTGAAAGTCATTTAGCATTTTCTCTTCAGGTAATTCCTAATTTGCATATTTAATGAACTTTCCTAATTAGGGATATATATCTGATTTGACACGATCAAAATTGACCAAACTTGCTACATGTATTGAAGATACTATGATACAATATTATTGAAAGTCATTTAGCATTTTCTCTTCAGACAATTCCTAATTTGCATATTTAATGAACTTTGCTAATTAGGGATATATATCTGAATTGACTTGACCAAAGTTGACAAAATTTGCTACATGTATTGGAGATGTTATAATACAACATTATTGAAAATCATAAAGCATTTTTACTTCAGCTAATTCCTAATTTACATATTTGATGAACTTTGCTAATTAGGGATGTATATATGAATTGACAGGACCAAAATTTATGAAACTTGCTATATACATTAAAGACACTATGATACAACATTATTGAAAGTCATTTAACAGTTTTACTTCAGCCAATTCAGAATTTGCATATTTAATGAATTTTCCTAATTAGGGATATATATCTGAATTAACTTGATTGTAGTGGTTGAAACTTGCTGTATACATCAAAGATACTGTGATATAACATTATTGAAAGTCAAAAGACATTTTTACTTCAGCCAATTCCTAATTTGCATATTAAATGAATTTTCATAATTTGAGATATTTATCTGCATTGACTTGATGAAACTTGCTATGTACATTAAAGACAGTCATTAAGCATTTTCTCTTCAGCCAATTCCTAATTTGCATATTTAATGAACTTTCCTAATTAGGGATATATCTGAATCGACTTGACCAAAGTTGACAAAACTTGCTACTTTTATTGCATATATCATGATACAACATTATTGAAAATCATTAAGCATTTTTACTTAAGCCAATTCCTAATTTACATATTTAATGAACTTTGCTTATTAGGGATATATACCGAGATTTACTTGATCAAAGTTGGCAAAACATGCTATGTACATTGATGATTATACCAGGTTAAAACAATATCGAAAGTCATTTCACATTTTCATGTCAGCTAATTTATAATTTGCATATCTAATGAGCTTTCACAGCTCGGCATATATGGCTTGAAGGACTTGGCCAATGGTAATTACACTTGCTATATAAAGTGGAGATACAATGACAGCAGTCAAAGAACTTTAATATTTTTTTCAGCTTATTACATATTTGTATACTTCATGACCTAATCGGCAGTGATTATTGTTCATTATGTTGATCATAATACTTTCAATGAAGTTGTAAACATGTGGCAAAGGTTCAATTTTACACAACTGCAATATATAATGAAACACGTGAGCATTTTCAGTTCATATCTGGTTACCACTAGTTTTGCTTTGAAAATACATTTCAACGATGTTGAAGAAGGATTACCAATGTACTTGGCAACACTGCGTATGCACACGTAAAATGCACTGTTCACACTTGAATTCTGGTCCGGACCGAAATCTCTTATCAACAATACCGTTGTCTGAGACTGAGTTGACAAGCTGAATACTGCGTATCTTAACATGCTTTGGGCAGTACTAGAACAAGAAAGTGCGGTTTGCATTAAAGATAAACATAGTAAAGAAGTCATCAAAAGTTAAAGCTATTTTTCCAGTAGTCTGGCATACTTCAGGAAAATAATGTTTCGCGCATTCAGTGTTCCTGGCACATGCACAAAATGCCAGATAGCATGATGACGCTCTCTAGCAACGCAAGCGAACACGCGATGAAGGAAGTGATTTTCACGTGTCGCCGTAGAGTAATCACCGTTTCATTTCTTATGACAACGTAGTTCTTTTTTCCCTATGTTTACACCAGCAACGATTAGTCAGTACACAGAGATCCAGCGTTAGCCACAATGTAAATCTACGACAGAGACTTATCAACATGGCGTTGCAATCTTTGTATATCAGAAACGCTGCACATTATCAATGCTAACAAATCTAGGCTGTTAAACAACGATCTGAGTTGATTTCAAAGTGTCAGATACGACGTTTCGCTTTACAGCTGGAGCTGCTTCAGGTCGTCTAAAGAGAGTGATGAACTGTACAAATATGAGTATACAAGTAAACTGCAAGATAACAGTGAAAATTGTTCGATCGAGCGTACACTTAAGTTATATGAATGTTTTCGAAGCCTTCTAAAAACATTGCTTGTGAAGAAGACGTTGAAAAAGTAGCGAGTGATGCAAGAATAGAAGTGGATTTGACTAAACAAAAACATAAAATTGCAATCTTTATTGGAAATAAATGTCTAGCATACAGAAAAGATCGTACCTGATAAGCTATGGGACTTACCTTGGTGATACCGGGTGATGGAAAAGGTATGAGTGCATAAAGGGTGTTTTACAGGTAATCGCACAAAAGTTGGGGAAAACGTGATGGTGACGGTTTTAAGTTTATGTATCCAGAAGGTTTCAAGTTATTTGCGAAATTTGTCATCTTGTTTAATGACTTGTATGATACCTATGATTGAAACACCGTCAATGCCATGTTCATTCTGATTAAAGAGTATTGCTTCAGGGGCGTCTTTTTTATGACGTATCGCGAAGTGTGATCTTGGTGTCACCAATATATTTTTGCAGCGTCTGCAAGTGATTAAATAAAGTGTCACATTGCTTGTATTAATAGCAATGACATACTTTATTTAATAACTAACTAATTTAATAATTGACTATTAGGCGAGTTATAAATGAAATCTAGTTTATTATCACAGAATCAGAGTAAAATAATAACCCGCAATTGTCGTTGATTTGTATCATTGTAACATTTCTGCCGTATATACAAGCTGTAATGTAGAAAACAGGTAATCAACTGCTTAACTTGATCCAAAGTGCGTGAATTTTATCTATTTTACAATATTTCCAGAAGTTCACTACATATATATCATGATACATTGCACATAGCCTATTTGTAATCTAAGGTGTGTATTTTTTTGTTTGTAACACGGATTACTTCAGCCAAGATGTAAAGTATGCAATTACAAAAGTGCTGATACGATTTTTCATTATTTCTGAGCTACACAGAGTAGATGTACTGTAACACACTATCCTCACCGCTATGATTTGGTGAGGATTTTTTCACTACGATATGTATGACTTGCTTCCAAAAAGCTACTTTCATAGGTTTATTATAAATACAAATTCTCATCTCTGAAGTTGCAAAATTTTGCAGCGTCTGAAGGTACGCATCACACCGAATCCTTGTTAAATTGTGCTTACGTTTTATTTTATAAAGCTTTTCCTTTTGTCTATTTCAAATTCAAAGGGTATGGATTCTGCAGGCGTCTACAGAGCTAAGACCGCCACGCAGAGTACAAAGGATATTTAGTCCAAACTTACGGTGCACGATATAAAATGGTGATATTTTGAGGAGATGGTAATAAACATATCTATTTTGATAGAGAGAATACTCTTATCTGGTGGAAGGACGTCGACGGCGACCACCATGATGATGGCTGTGAGATAGCGACAGTCATAGTGATGCCATCAGTGACAGCAATGAACCCTGGGTAATTCACGTTATCTAGACCTTCAAATAATAAACAGTCAAATTGTCCATTAAATCTCAGTTTTACAATGCCATTCCTCCCTTTTGTAGCAATATAAATATTGCCGTGTGAATCGACATCTAAACCCCGTGGATTCTTTAACCTATCATTGCGATATGAAGTCAGATAATTCAAATCTGAATCTAAAACATGAATGACATGCGTTTTTTCATCTGATACTAATAGATGGTTGTTGCTAGTAGCCATTACAGAGTGTGGCAGAACAAATTGGTCACGGACTCTTTTAACAGGCTTTCCATCTCTGATATTGTATTTGATCAAACTTTTACCTTTGCTGTCAGTGACAAAAATACATGCTGCAATTACAGTAATGCCCTTGACCTCAATGTCTGCACTTTGGGGAAAGGTTTTATCGATTTGTCTATTTTTGTCACAAATGATTATTTGATTATTACCAACGTCAGTGACAAAAAGGTCACCATTATCGGATATGAACACAGCATATGGCCTGAATTTCTTGTCGAAGCGACCATCAAATCTGATAATTTCTATGACCACCTTATTCTTATTGAGTATTTGTATGCGATTATTGTCTCTGTCACAGATTACAAGCTGATCTCCATGCCATGTCAGATCTTGTGGTTTATTAAACTGTCCTGGCCCTGTACCAGGTTTCACACTTCCCAATACCCGCAACATCCACTCAGCACCTGTTGATACAAAGCACATGTCAAAGGTCAGGTGAGTGTAAACGACAGAATTGCAGGAAAGTTTTCATTTCCCTTTAAGATTGGAAAATATCGTCACGGATGTTTTCTGTAAACATGGCAGGTCATGCAATGTCTTGGTAAGGTTTGGGCATATCAATAAATTTTCTTTAAAGCCCGGGGACATTCTTTTGTCTGCATATATTACCAGCAGAAACTAGTTAACATGATCAGGGAACCCCCGTAAAATGGTACTGGCCTGCAAAAACACACTCCATATCCACCCAATATTATTGACCTAACTAGAAAAACTGTTAACGCCTGTTGTCTATTGATGTGTAAAATAAGCATACAGGTTATCGACAGCTAGCTAAATCTGAAACTCAAAAGATTGAAATATAATCAGGTCCCAATATCATAGCATTTTACATGGAATGTGGCATTCAGGACCACTGTCGAGCTAAATAGGTCCATTTCAGTCATTCACCGCACAGTACTTTATATCATGCCTTATGTTCTGAGACGAACCGTGGTCTTTTCGATACAAAAAGTATTGAATGGATGAAATATTGCATGTGATGGCAGCCCGATTGCCACCATGACATGTTCAACTCTCACCTGCCATATGACCATTCAGTGATTTCTTGTTACCAATGTATTTTGTGCCACCAATAGCCTCTGTCTTATCTTTTGCTGGGCCAATCTCTGAAATAAAACAAGGCCATAGTCAGATACAGGAAAATCGTGTCTAGTACTTGTCACATCCCTTGATAATCATCCATGACTACCACACATTCTCAATCTATTGTCACGATAATGGCATTTGAAATATTCTCACAACAGTTGTGTACTAATTTGCATTAAAGGTATACATTCACCTGTAATCTAAATATGCCCATATATGGTCAAAAGGGCGTTCCTTGGTATTCAAAATGCCCATGTGAGGGCGCTGTTTTTAAAAAGCGGCCACCCGCTTAAAATCTGTGATTGGTTAGATTTTCTCTTCCTATGGTAACTGTGGCAAAATTGGAACAGGTGACAGTATACCTTTAAGCAGTGAATGTAAAAGATTGAATTATTTGTATCAATTATATGTTGTTTGGGGATGTTCTGTTTTGCATTCACCTTCGTTTACTATGCTGTAACAGAGTTGGGTTTGAGCGGAGGAGTAACAGGAGCGGTATATGTAATATAAAATGCTTCATTTTAACAGAAGAAGTCATATATTTGTCGGTACGTGCTAGGTATGTGACTTTAAAAACCTGATGTGATTTTTTTTTCTGATGCTAGATTATTCATGGTCTATTCAGTATCATATATCAGCGTCTTCCTCGTTACACTTTACACGATGAGAAGAATATGAGGCGTAAAAGTTTTGGGTGGTATACCATCACCCATCTTGTTTTGTTAGATCGACGGTTAATCGTAAGGGTAACGTGTGAATTGTATAAGTCTTTAATCTTATACTTTACTTTCACTATTAAGACAGTTATGGATTTTTATATGACCAAGGAATAACAAACTAAGAGAATAAGTTTTTCCAAAACCACATTTCAAACAATGTGTATCACCAGCGAAATAAAAATAAAAAGTCAAATTTGTCATGTACTTAACTGTGATGCAGTGGTCAAAAATAACCTTCTTCTACAATTGCCCATGTTGTATCGGCAAACATGTAAGAAACATGGTTCTTTGGCAGACTTTGCCAAGTTAATTTCAACATGTGACGAAATTATTTTTTGTTTCAAATTTGATGGCTCGAGGTTCCAAGACAAGTATGTAACTGCATTGAAGTTTGTATTCTTTTGAAAGCTTAGATATTAGCAAATGCTGTCAAGTTGCATGACTTACAAAAGTCTGTTTACAAACGCTGCTGGTTTTCCTGTCGAAGCTTGTACCCATGATCGGTAACACAATAAGAAGTGTGTCTAAGAATACTTTTTTCTGTCTTTATCTTTCCTTGCAAGACTTGTTATTTTTTTTAGACTTGAAATCAATCACGGATTGTTAAAAATCACATCATAGACAGCTAACCAGAGGTTGAAACAAATATCCTTGACACATTTTACAAGATTTATGTATCAGCTTTTGATCACGTAAATTTCAACTACAAATACTATATCGTTTGTCACATTACCTTTTGCTGGTTCCGATTTTATAAGTTCAGCGTTGACCATATCCTTCAGCTCGCCATCAGTGATGTCTTCATGGAATCCTATTCTGTATCTGACCTTGACTTCGATTGCCAACCTAACAAGTTTTGCTGTCTCCAGAAGTTCCGCTAAAGTGCTGTAATGGCTGTCACTAAGATGACCAAGTTCTTTCAGTTTAGCAAATAAGGCGCGTGGGTCTTTAATTTTCTCCCTTTCTCGTTTGTGAATAGGCTGATGCTTGAGTTCGTCGGCATGAAAGAGTATTTTATTCAGATCATCTTGGGGTGAAAATGAAACAATATTATACAGTAATACATCAACAAGTGCAATAAAGGGTGAACAAGGTCGAGTTTCCATGTATGTATATAGGTATAGTAAAATCATCAAATATTGGCTGAGATTGTTAAGAATGATAAAAATAGAATAGTTTTCAAAATGTTATGAGTTCCAAATAAGTAACATAGATGTACAGCGTTACAACGTTTGGGTGAAAAGTGTCAAGTTACTACTACAAAGCTACATGGCTTTGGAGAGGTATGGGAAAACCAGGGTGTTGGTGATGAAGTAAGATTTTTAAAATTATTTAAGCAACGATGTATAGATATGGAGATACAGCAATTAAGAGCAACCAGTAGATTGTATCTATACTCCACATTCAAGAAGGAACTTTGACTAGAACCATACTTGTTACACCTTGAAAAACCTGTGTTCAGATTAGCTCTCTGCAAATTCAGAACCTCAGCTCATTCCCTTAAAATAGAAACAGGACGATGGAACAAAACCCCACGTTTAGACAGAACATGTAATTTGTGTTCCATGAACCAAGTGGAAGATGAATTCCCTTTTTTACTTGTATGTCCCAATTATCAAGATCTGAAGGCTAAGTTTATATCACGCTATTATTACAACCCAACTGTTTTATATAAGTTTACGTTGTTGATGTCCGCAGAAAATTTAAAAACTCTAAGACAACTTAGTAGATATATATTTTTTGCAATGGAGCGTAGAGACGACTATATGAGTAATGTAAATTTCACTTAATCTTGTCGTCTGTTTTGTAATTAGTTTCCATGATCTGGTGTTATTGTAAGTTACTTTTTCCAAGTGACCCATGTACGATATTACTTATGTCTTTGTACATTTTGGCCGGTGGCCATAAGTACTGAAATAAACTTGACTTGAAAATGAAACAATTTTGTCGGTAAATGCTATATATTTTACGGTATGATTTTCCAATAAAAAGTCCGAAGTCAACAAATAGAATAGCGCAGCCAAAGACACGTCACCTGACTCACCATATCTCATGGATATACATAATGATGTCTTTTGTTAACAAATGCGGGTCACAAACAAAATTGACATAGGGCAAGTTTTACGCTGACGGAGGACGACATTGTCCGCAGTAAAACATTCAAAGTAACAGTTGAAGAGGCGGTTTAAAGGCCGTGAGCGTACAAGAAGTGACTACCGTTATGTATTCCGCAGCTGGATTGCCAGTGGTGGATAACAATAGATACTCTCATAGATTCTACTTTATATTGTAAAAAAACCATCAACATGAATTCTGCTATAGCTCTCTGGATACCGAACATTTCACATGGTGATTTGTGAATCAAAATTGTAAACCTTCGCTGAAGGTGATGCATTTGGTGCTAATACTCATCGGTGTATTGTTTGTATTTTAAGCTATAGCCACCTCGAGTACTTTTTTACAACTTAATCCAATATTCACAAAACGTAACATATATAACATGAAATTAAAGTTAGTCAATCGTTCTCGGAGAAAATTTTTCTGATCAGATTTTAAGAATTTTGAATGGCCAGTCTGCGATATCTGAGCGCGCGTTGTCGTCCGCTGCCGTTGAACGATCCTGGCCGGAAAATGGAAGTAGAAGCCGCACTTCTGCAACCGTGCATGACTATTTTCTGTCGTCTACGTTGTTGTCGATACTTGTTGAGAAAATATATGGAATAGTACTTCTTTTACGGCCTTTATTTAAATTTTACTGACAGATATTAGGCGAAAACCAATTGCATTTTTTCTGGTCACGACGAGTTTTGGAAATTTGTAAAGGCTTGATCACTGTGGAGTGGATAACTCGTGCAAGTGTCATAACAGTAGTGTTGAGATCACAAAACTGCCATTGAACCTGTAGCTCACTTGAACTGTTTGTCTGCATTTCATGATCTGTTTTATAGTTTCGATATCTGTACCGTTGCAAAACAAGTTTCCCACCTCAGGGATAGTAAAATTCAATCATAACAAGGCAGTATTGCTGAAGGCAATGAGTACTTGGGCCGTGATAGAGTAATTTTGAGGACAATATATACTACTATTCAAATATGGTCTTGAATTTCCTCCTGTCAATGAGGCATTTGATTAACTGGTTATTAACGAAGCAATGGCATGACAACGGCAAAATATGTCTAGCAACTTTTGTGGAGTTTGAGGCAGGGGTTCTTTATTTATTGCGGGAATTGCTTAAACTCCTTAAATATTCAAATTACAGCAAATTTCTTTTGTTCTCGATGGTAGATGTCTAATATTTAGATTGGCATATTTAGATTTCTACCCTATAGTTATCCCTATATACCAAAAATCGGACATCCAGCTCTATTGGCTTGCTCAGAATTAGATATGCGCATAATTAATGAGGTACAATATGTGGTGTCATAAGGTGTCCCACCATACCATTATGAGGGTGTAGCACTTGTGGTTACTGAGTTGTGGACAAATATATATATTTGAGGTCAAAGGTCATCGAGGTCACGTGACATTTTGTCAAAATAATTGTATTGCTAAGTTATTCCTATATACCAAAAATCAGACCTCTAGCTCTATTGGCGCGCTCAAAATTACATATGCACATAATTAATGAGGTACAATATGATATGTGGTGTCATAAGGTGTCCCATCATACCAAATATGAAGGATGTAGCACTTGTGGTTACTGAGTTGTGGACAAATATATATATTTGAGGTCAAAGGTCATTGAGGTCACGTCACATTTTGTCATAATAATTGTATTGCTAAGTTATTCCTATATACCAAAAATCAGACCTCTAGCTCTATTGGCTCGCTCAAAATAAGATATGCACATAATTAATGAGGTACAATATATGGTGTCATAAGGTGTCCTTTCATACCAAATATGAAGGGTGTAGCACTTGTGGTTACTGAGTTGGGACAAATATGTATATTTGAGGTCAAAGGTCATTGAGGTCACGTGAAGTTTTGTCAAACAAATTATATTGTTAACTTATCCCTATATACCAGAAATCAGACCTCTTGCTCTATTGGCTCGCTCACAATTAGATATGCACATAATTAATGGCGTACAATATGTGGCATCATAAGGTGTCCCATCATACCAAATATGAAAGGTTTAGCACTTGTGGTTACTGAGTTATGGACAATAATGTATATTTGAGGTCGAAGGTCACCAAGGTCACATGATATTTTGTCAAAATGTCTGAGATATCTGCGTGAACCGATGGACTCACTGATGGACTCACGGACGGATATGAGCCAATCTATAAGCCCCTGGACTTTATCCATGGGGACAAAAAAACTGTGTCACTGCATCCTTTAGGCAATATGAATACGATGAGAAACTAAATTTTTATTTTTCTTGGCATCATACATGCGAGTCTATGGAGAGCTGCCTTATACATGGGAGTCTATGGAGGTGTAAACTAAAAAGTCCTCTAACACGGCCAAATTTGATAGCATTGTGAAACAAATCGACGTGCATCTGTATGGGGTTGGGTACTCGGCGTGAACGGACGGACGGACGCATGGACATGACCAAACCTATAAGTCCCCTCGGACTTCGTCCGTGGTGATTAAAAACAACGCAACAGTTATTACAGCTACACCGGCGGTAGGTTCATATCCAGAGCCCCGTACGGTCTGCCGCCGTCGCTTGAAAACAATCTCATGCTCCCGGCCATATGGGCAGCTGGCCGGATGCATGACTTCCCGGAGAAGGCGAGCTGTCACGTTCAAGCTCAGGATTATTTGTCGATCAAATTTCAGTAAATTTACCTATAGGCTGAAATTTCGCCGAAGTTTGACAAAATTACATCGATTTTTCAGGTTCATATGCGACATTTTTGAGTTTTGAGTGCAGACAGAAATAAGTTTTGAGGCAACATGGCTGCGACCCCATGTTGACCCCTAGCCCTGCGTACTATGCTATGTGCTACAGCTAACACACAGCATCGTACGCAGGGCCAGCGAGAGAATTGCCGACATCGACGGTTATTTACGAGAAGTGAATAAAAGACTGTCATTTTTGGAAGCGATCGAGTAGCTGAGGTAGGCTGGGATACGACTTGGGCCCAAGAACGCTGAATTTCGGCAGTAATTTGGCTTTTTACGTCAAGTCCCAAAATGGATTTGAAGTCACCGACCCAACGTACGGGTCTTTGAAGGGCTGTGGTGTGCGGGCGGTTAGCTGTAGCGGAATACACAGCATCGTACGCAGGGCTAGTTGACCCCCAAGTGAAAATGTGTTCGCGATCAAATCTTCCTATATTTTTTTCAGAATTTTCAACAAAATCATTGCTTCTTACATCTTTTGTAAAATATAAAATACTAAAATAAAACTGCGATGTGCCATGTCTCCAGATTTCTAAAATATCGTTCGTTGACCGTTCGACGCAAACTTGTGACGCAGTTGAAATTCAATACTGACCGCCAAATAATCTTAATGAGACGAGATCAGTCTAGACATCCTCCAAATTATCCAACCATTCGCATTGGAGTTCAGCTCGCTTAGAGTATCATAACATTTTTCGGCCTTCTTTTAGATCGACCCTAATATCTCCCATTTAGGAAATAAATACACAAGCTACCTCGACAAAACTTCGTGCACCATCCAAGACCAAACGCACTACAAATCTGTCTTGACGTCATCATCTCCTTACATGGTAATCGGCATACCGTATTTTTTAGCAAAGGGGACACAGAATACGTCGGAGTATTCAGTTTCAAAACGTATTACATTGTGTGATGTTGTCAAAAAAAGTCATGTTACTGCAGTGGTATAAATTACAAAACACAAAAGTTCAAATCAGTTTATTTTGGACTGGCTTTACCCAACATTTCATATTGTTTCTTATGCCAGATTTGACCACGTGCTTACTGGCGACCCCTTTTCATGCAAATTTTGTGTCAAATGATGTGTTCCCCTGGAAAAACAAACGTACGATTTCTAAATGAAGGAGGCAAAATTTGCCCTCAAGACTCGAAACCACCCCTTTATGGGGTGTACCTAGCTATTTTTAACGAGCTTCTCGAATCTGCAGCTCTATTTCGAAATGATGGTCTGGTTTTCTCAGCTCAAGGATAAGTGTTCTCCATCGCTGTGGGCATTACTATTCTCAACCGGGGGTACAGTTTCCAGTCGTAATGTTTTTCATTGTGTCCGGGATATAAAACCTTTCCTTTTCAAAATTTCTCTTTGATTAACACTAATCCACATCTTGTCAGTGATTAAACATGTTTTAAGTTTAAATGTTAAATTCTGGTCTCGAGCCCTCCTGTTCGACCAAACCGAAATTACCCCTCCCACTTTGGCTCGTCCAGTGGGTGTAGCAAGGGTCGTGCCATCGCCTAGTAAACGGAGGGTGCATTAATTGTTGCATTTCGATGCACATTTTGATTATATTCAGAAGATTTTGTGGCAAAAACTCAGATAGAGAAGCATTTATAATCACATCTCACTTATTCAAGACTGGCTGAGAGCAGCACTTCCATTCAGTTAACATCATTACGCCATTTATTATGCCAAGAAAGATGAAGCCAATACATTTCGCCCACCCTGGTCTCAGCCAGAAATGGTTATACCTTACAGTTGTTTCCCACGGAATGAAAACAAATGTACTTGGACTGAGGCCCAAGTACAATAAGAAAGTCGCCGAGACGCATGCGCACAATTCTATTTTAGTCGCGGTGTGCAAAAATTCAGATCACTGCTGTTGTGCAAGAATGCCAGCAAATGAACACTGTGTCATCAGCAATAATACTAACGCTGACTTTTCCATCAGCAAATCCCTGTAGACAAAGGTGTCCAAAGGTTATTGGATTTTTCCCTTCACAAAAGAAGGTGATGATAAATATTGTAGTATATTTTATTTTTCGACCACTAATAATTATTGAGCATGGAAAATATTGAAATCAGAAAACCATTATCTCGCTGCTTTAACTCATTCAAGTGCAAGAATTTACGAACAAAAATATGTACTCTTACCATCTCCGATCTTGTCTGCTAGACTGCCAAGATATTTACTGAAGTTGCTAACTCCTGTTGCCGTACTTGTTGAGGACTTGTCACTTTGAGAGGAACCTACCGATAGCGTAAATGTGAATATTGCTTATTCATTGACCGTTTGAGTCGAACAGAAACTTGCATTTTCTTATTTAAAAATTTGGGAAACAATATTGGAAACTGACTAGATGCGAAATGGGAGAACATATCTGCTGGAGATTTTTGTCAATTTGTTGTAAGGGAGCATTCAATTTTTACGGGGAGAAGGGGTAGGTGGAACTAAAGCTACAAATGAAGTGCATAAAGTGACCCCCTCCTGAAATTAATCTTTTTAAATTGGACCCCCCCTAATTCATTAATTGTAAAATGTTGTACCCCTCGAATTATTAATCTGAAACACCATTGGAACTAATTTTGGATAATTAGATCGTCATATTGTTCAAATTTCTCAAAAGTGTTAGATGCCGTATAACTGAGTGTTGCAATATTTCAAATTACTCACAAAAACAACTGCATCGCTTAAAGAGAAAACCAGATGAGCTGACATTTGCAGATTAAAGCGACATTACTTATTTGTCCAATTATCCCAAATTAGTTGCAATTGTGTTCTGATTAGTATGATTAACCCTTTGCACCCCAAGGCCCTTGGGTGGAGTTGACATTTGAAACTACCGTGTGGCGAGACGTCTGACTTCGGATATAATCAGAGACTATCCCAATAACCATATATTCTCAGAGTCATCATAATACACTTTCCCAAAAATATGCAAATTACGGTTATGTGACTCCATTAAATATTTAAAATGGCCGCCAACATGTAAACATTTTAATTTTTTCTACATGTTATTGTCATAGGATACCCTCATTAGTTCATCATTTTCCATGTCCAACTTATTGATTTCTGTCAAATCAGCATAGATTGACATAAAATTGTAAAATCAATGGTGAAGATACAATAGGCATCACAGATTCTATGAGTCAGTCAGAAAATTCCTATCACTACCGCATGTCAGACTCCCATTAGTGTCCAAATGATGTAAATGCAGGCTACACTGAAGAATCATTTCTAGCATACTCAATTTGACGCTGTAACCTCATCCCCTTTCCCAGCATATTTTGCTGTAAATCTGACGAAGGATTAAGGAGTTTCATTGTTTTCTTTACTTTAAATTTTTCACCAACTTCTATATTCGCCGTAGATAACATCTCTAGATATAACGCTATAATGAAAATTATCTATCTCACCAATTTAACCTCGGTAGCCAGAGCCGGCAAAAGCTGGTAGACAGCATTAACCATGAACTGATGACCCCCCCCCCCCTCGCCTGTGGCTCGTTAGGATATGGCCGTTACATGGGGAATACTAATCGTTTTAGACAATGCATAAAATCATTTTAAACCATGCATACCATTCATGCATGCATAAGCAAGATTATTTTGCAGGAAGGATCCTCATTTTATCAAAACTAATCAAAATGTCTGGTAGTAGTTCTTTAATTTCCATAATTTCCATTACTTTATTTCCAATTTCCTTACCGTTTCGCGTATAGTACTGTTTACATATGACGTCATGATTGCAACATTTTCAACTTCCACTTTAACCCAAGGCGAAATCAAATGTAATAGCCTTTGAGGTGCGGTAATATTTTTAGCAGGCTACTTACACCTGGATGCCCACTTACACCTGGATGCCCTTGAGAACTTCCCCACGCCTAAACTTAACATCAAAATTAACCGTAAATTCTCAATGTAAATTTTTCGTAAGGCCAGTCATATTATTTTGCAACTTTCCACAAAATGTTATAGAGTTGACCAAATTCCAAGCAATTATATCATTTTCTTTAATTTCCATACCTTTACGGATTTGCATATTACACAATTTATATATGAGGTCATAGTAAAAATGCACTTTATAGAACGTCATATGTAACAATCACATGGTCCACGAACTATATCATGTGACAGTCATGCGATCGCCATTACAACAGTCATATGATCATCACATGACAGTCATGTGATCATTTGATCAAAACATGACAGAGACGTAATTAGATCCTCAAAAAATACTATTTCCCCATAATTGTATAGTCAAAGCTCGATATTGTTGCTTATGTAAAAGGCCGTAGTTAATTAAATCAGCTCCTTGATCTGAAGTGGGATTTTAAATGAATAAATCAGATCTAATGTATGCAGATGAGTTGAAGAATATGAAAATCGCTCAATTCAAAACCATTGTTTTTTTCACCCTCCGGACTGATAAGAATCAACATACAAATTTTTGAAAGTCGTTCAATATAAGTCATATTTTCGAAATGCGATTCCGCCAGGATGAATGTTAAGGTTACGGACTCTAGGGAAGTCACATTGTCGGAGACAGAGATTAAACAGTTACCTTCTCCCTTATTCTCATCCTTCTTCCAAGGGTTTTTGCTTGATGCTGGAGCACTCATGCTTCTTGTAGTTGTATATGGTGTTAGGCCTATTTATACTGTCCTCTTTTCCCTGAGCCCAACCTGCAGGTTAAAGTATGAGTTTATCGGTTCATTTATCATCAAGAAAGATCAGGATGTTTCAACAATCATGAGGTCATTAAGACTTTATTTACTGTTTGCAGAAACATTTTAAGATAAATTTTTCATGTTATGTATCACTGCCATAGCCAGAAAATATCATTCTCCACCTCGTCATTGGTACAAGATATCGTTACAATCATGCCTTAAAAATAGAAAAAGAGAGAAAACTACCGTGGATATGAACGAACACATACGCCAAGAATGCTGGGATTGAATTTGAGCCCTCTGTGTCAATAACTAGATACAGAAAGTCTTTTGAACTGAACGCTGGTTTTCAGCTTGCAAGTGGAAGTTGGGTAGGAGATATCAATGATCAAACGCACAGATATTGCTTGTTTTATATTGGAAAAAAATATTCATAATTTTCTCGTAGACTACCATGAATAGTGGATCTGCATTTTCGGTGAAATTTAACAATCAAATTTCTTGTACATATATGCACTTGTGACCATCCTATTCTAATCATTGACACATAGATTTATATCAATTAACAAACATCTATTTAATAGTGCACAGATATTGCCAGTTTCATATACGTTTGTTACTTTGGGCATTTGAAAAAATCGGAGAACTTGTTTTTTTATTCTCCCCTCCCCCTTCCAGGGGTGTTTGTGAATGCAGCCTAATAAAACGGATCTTGTAACTAGTTCGTAACAACCTCTATAGGAACGGAAAGAAGGTATTGAAAGTATAGTTGTTTCAGTCACTTAGCCTATTGCATGCGCCTCTGATATGAAATTTAAACTACGGCTAAAACGTACAATGAATACGTCAATTCTATCTAATATATTTTGAGAGTCTCAGATGACTGACCATGGACATTGCCAAAATCGCACATGTATACGTCATGACATTTGTTCATGCCGTTTTACTGACGCCAAAGACGTATGTCCCATACGCACAGTCCCTGCTTTCGTATATCAATGACGCTCACCCCTCTGTCTGTTCAGTGCGAAAAATGGCCGTTTGGATGATAGGCGCTCGACTCATCTTAAAATCACTTGTCTGTAATTTTTATGTCGAAACATGCATTAAAGCGCGAGTGTCGTTTTTTATAAAAGTGACCGGATACTGGTCCAGGGGGTGTAGTAGAAAGCATAACCTCCACAATAAACCTTTCGAATGGAATTGATCAGGGCCAGGGGAAGGGCACCGCCGTAGTTGATAGCGCTTTAGTGTGGTAGAAAGTGCTCAAGGCGCTATCATATTAATAAATGTGCGAACAGAAATCATGCGGCCTGTTTTTGAGTCATACAGTGAGCAGCGCCCATAGTAAGGCTGTGGCCGCTCGGCTGTCATATACACCAAGGGGTGTAAGTGTGTATGAGTAACAGTAGAGTTAAGCGCCACAGCCGTGCACTGGGCGCCTTTCTCTGTATGTCTCAAAAGCTGTCCGCATGATTGCCGTTTGCACATTTATACATTTATTTAATGAAATGTATGTTTCAACATTAAAATTACAGACAAGTGATTTTAAAATTAGTCGAGCGCCTGTGATTCCAAGTACCTGTGAGCCTCCCCAAATGGTTCCAGTACAGCTAGGGACCAAACTATGGCTATTGGAAAGATCTCCGTAGCGTTAAGCTTATTATAGGGTTTGTCACGAACTGTTTAAGAGCACATTTCAAGCAATCCCCTTGTTGGTTTCCCCTACGGTACGGAGGCTTCTACTCGTACTATGTAGATAAACACATGATTGTCCTGTTTCGCTCAACTAGCAATATTCACAAAGAGTCTCAACTGTTTTCGTTCCGGTGAATTTGAATCTTGACTTGTTATCTTCTTGCTAATGATGGCTAATTCTTCATCAAAATAGCTTCAGCTTCAGAAGATTAAAATGATTCAACAAGAGCAGCTACTTTCGTCAACATCCGAGAATTCAAAGGTGCTAAACGCGTCTGATAGAGGGATTAACATAAAAAAAATTGAGCTATAATCCTGTTTAGTTAATGCATGGTGAGAAGTGGAAACATTCGAAATATTGAAGAGCTTTTAAATTTCTCACCAAGCAAGTGATTGATTTAGTCATTTGTTTTCAGACCTAGCAACTACTATCGAAATGTTTTCCTTCGTGTGGTACATGAATGATGGTCTTTCTTGAAAAGGCGGATCTCTTGCAATGAGGGCTGCCATCAATAGCAGCAACGAATTCTTACCTTACTCGTAAGAGAACCTTACGAAGAAGAAGTTGCAGCTCTCCTATGTTAATTGTAGATGTTCAGAAAAACGCTTCCCTAGCAACATTGTGCAAAAATGTAGCAAAACCGAACTAGGTATAGTGTTTGGGGCAAAGTCCATGCGATGTTTGTTTGTTTACATTTATTTTTTCCAATGACCTGATGAGGTCATAGTGTAAGAACGGAAATTGCCATATTGTTTCTTGAGTGAATAGTTTGTAAAAGACTGTTTCATGAGTATTCCTGACGTGTTTATTCTCTATTGTATCTGCAGTCGGGAAACTCTTACTCGCTTCAATGATAATTATTTTTGACGTTTCATTAAACAGGCTTAAAAATAAAACTTCCGCATTGATTTTGTCATCGAAGTCAGTGATTGAACAAACACTAGGCGCTCGAATAAAGTCATTAAATTGGCCAAGCATAACCCTAAAGATGCTGTTCAACACATGTTTTATGATCTTATCTCTTAAAGAAGCAAGAACTGCATCCAGCGGTGTCACTATCTGGCACTCACGGAGAAAGATACATACCAAAACACTGACAATTTTTGACAACTTTGAGATTGACGATAAAAATTATTTTACCATAATATCGTCAAAAAAAACGAAAGGTACAAAGGATTGCAAACTTATCAGTCGAAAATGCCTATTCCACCATATTGAATAGAAAAATGATTTCTACTACAATTGTGCTATTTATCATAGCATTTCCAAAGATAATCTTCCTAAGACAACATGTCAAATTAAATTCACTTTTTGAAAAATATTTTTTATGACAAAAAGACAGAGAAAGGATGGACAAACCACAATAGAAAAAGGAAGAACAAACACACCAATAGGCCCAAATAGCCCAATAGGCTTCAAACGTCTTCTCAGTAAAAATATTGTTCTATGGACATTACTTCCTTCACTTTTTGGATAAAGAAATTCTTAGTTAACTTAGTATTGGTATATCTGATGGCGTAAATTTGAAATTTCGCAATTAAAAATAAGATGATTTAAGAGAATTGTTTCTTGATTATCACGAACGCCAAAAAGTACTGTGTAACATGACAGTGAAAGCTTATTACTACTTAGTTTTGTATTACAGAAAGCTTCAAAGCCATTCCAAAAATGCTGCTCACGTTTACATTACCAGAAAAGGTGTTCAATTGTCTCCTCTTGACCACAATATTTACAATTAATATCGGGTTTGATTTTATCACAAAAATAACAAGATTCGGTGAAGAATTTGAAATTGGAAGAGTTTTCTTCTGTTGTTTTTTTTTTATATGGAAGTCTCCATACTTGTTTCCAATTTACCTCAGGGTGATCGACGTAACTTATGTAAACATTTTGATTCAAAAGTAGCACGCACAAATTCATTTTTATAGAAAGCCTGTAAAAGTCCCTTGTGTCACCTTTTTCTTTATTAATTCTATTTCTGTCAATCAAAGGTATTCTGCATTCACCATTGTTTTCACGAATGATGCGTTTCCATAAATTTTATATCGCATTTATTATTATTATTATTATTATTATTATTATTATTATTATTATTATTGTACTTGGGCCTCAGCCCAAGTACATTTGTTTTCATTCCGTGGGAAAAAACTCTGTAAGGTATAACCATTTCTGGCTGAGACCAGGGAGGGCAAAATGTCTTGGCTTCATCTTTCTTGGCATAATAAATGGTATAATGATGCTAACTTAATGGAAGTGCTGCTCTCAGCCAGTCATGAATAAGTGAGATGTGAATATAAATGCTTCTCTATCTGAGTTTTTGCCACAAAATCTTCTGAATATAATCAAAATGTGCATCGAAATGCAACAATTAATGCACCCTCCGTTTCCTAAGCGATGGCACGACCCTTGCTACACCCACTGGACGAGCCAAAGTGGGAGGGGTAATTTCAGTTTGGTCGAACAGGAGGGCTCGAGACCAGAATTTAACATTTAAACTTGAAACATGTTTAATCACTGACAAGATGTGGACTAGTGTTAATCAAACTGAAAGTTTGAAAAGGAAAGGTTTTATATCCCGGACACAATGAAAAACATTACGACTGGAAACTGTACCCCCAGTTGAGAATAGTAATGCCCACAGCGATGGAGAACACTTATCCTTGAGCTGAGAAAACCAGACCATCATTTCTAAATAGAGCTGCAGATTCGAGAAGCTCGTTCAAAATAGCTAGGTACACCCCATAAAGGGGTGGTTTCGAGTTTTGAGGGCAAATTTCGCCTCCTTCATATAGAAATCGTACGTTTGTTTTTCCAGGAGAACACACCATTTGACACAAAATTTGCATGTAAAGGGGTCGCCAGTAAGTACGTGGTCAAATCTGGCATAAGAAACAATATGAAATGTTGGGTAAAGCCAGTCCAAAATAAACTGATTTGAACTTTTGTGTTTTGTAATTTATACCACTGCAGTAACATTACCTTTTTTTGACAACATCACACAATGTAATACGTTTTGAAACTGAATACTCCGACGTATTCTGTGTCTCCTTTGCTAAAAATACGGTATGCCGATTACCATGTAAGGAGATGATGACGTCAAGACAGATTTGTAGTGCGTTTGGTCCTGGATGGTGCACGAAGTTTTGTCGAGGTAGCTTGTGTATTTGTTTCCTAAATGGGAGAGATTAGGGTCGATCTAAACGAAGGCCGAAGAATGTTATGATACTCTAAGCGAGCTGAACTCTAACGCGAATGGTTGGATAATTTGGAGGATGTCTAGAACCGGGTCTAGAATGATCTCGTCTCATTATTAGTCCCCGCGGACGAAGTCCGGCGGGGACTTATAGATTGGGTTCCGTCTGTGCGTCCGTCCGTCCGTCCGTCATCAACAGTTTCTCAGACACTGCTGAACCAATTTCGTTCAAACTTGGCACAAAGGCATAGCACTATGACCTACAGATGCACGTCGATTTATTTTGTGATACGATCGAATTTGGCCGCGAGGCGGCCATTTTGTTGCGATTTTTCATGTCTTTGGACCATAACTCAGACATCCTTGAGCAGATTCTGTTCAAACTTGGCACAAAGGCATAACACTATGGCTTTCATATCCATGTCAAATAATTTTGCGATATGATCCAATATGGGCGCGAGGCGGCCATTTTGTTGCGATTTTTCATGTCTTTGGACCATAACTCAGACATCCTTGAACAGATTCTGTTCAAACTTGGCACAAAGGCATAACACTATGGCCTACATGTGCATGTCAAATTAGTTTGCGATACGATCCAATATGGCCGCGAGGCGGCCATTTTGTTTGCGATTTTTCGTGTCTTTGAACCATAACTCAAACATCCTCGAACCGATTCTGTTCAAACCTGGCACAAAGGCATAACACTATGGCCTACATATGCATGTCAAATTATATTGCGATACGATCCAATATGGGCGTGAGGCGGCCATTTTGTTGCGATTTTTCATGTCTTTGGCCTATAACTCAGACATCCTTGAACCGATTCTGTTCAAATTTGGCACAAAAGCAAAACAGTATGCCCTTCATATGAACACCAATTTATTTCGTGAAATGATCCAATATGGCTGACAGGTGGCCATTTTTTTGCGATTTTTTCATGTCTTTGAACCGTAACTCAAACATCCTTGAACTGATTTTGTTCAAACTCAGCACAGAGGCAAAGCACGTACTATGGCATGCATATGCATGTATCAATTAACCTTGCGATAGGATCCAATATGGCTGCAGAACTACCATTTTGTTGGAATTTTTCATGTCTTTGAAGCGTAATTCAAAGGTCATTACACCCATTTTGTCCAAACTTGGCACAAAGATCAAGCACTATGGCATACATATCAATTTACTTCGTGACATGTTCCAATATGGCTGCCAGATTGTAAATTTTTTCCAATATCGCTGCCCAATGGTCATTTTGGATTTTTTCATGTCTTTGAGGCTTAATTATATGCAAATATTCCTTAACCAGTGTTGTTGAGACTTGGTACAAAGATAAAGTACTATGGCATACATATGCATGTCTACTAATTTTGTGCTATGATCCATATGGTCAATAGACAGCCATTTGATTTCAATTTTGGTGTGATTTTTTATGTCTTTGAAACATAGGTCACTGTCCCTCGATCGACTGATTTTGTTCAAACGTGATACGAAGATAAAATACTATGGCTGCATTCTTGTGCACATTAATTTGTTTCATTATATGATTCGAAATGGCTGAGGTGAGGGCATTGTTATGTGTGATGTAATCAAAAGTTCCTTCAGTGGTCATTACCGGCAGAGATGAGTCATTTATTGAACGTTCCTCAGATTACTTTATTATGCAAGTCACACCTGGCCTGATGCACCTGTTGCATCAATGTCATTCCACAGCGCGACCTAGACCACAGCTACCTAGACACCAAAGATTATAACAAAATGGACAAGCGGGGACTGTGTCATCAATGATGACTTGTTATTGTTAGGAACGCACACAGGGAATGCACAGCGTACACTGCGTACGTACGCAGGGCTAGCGAGAGAGTTGCCGACATCGACGGTTATTTACGAAAAAAGAATAAAAGACTGGCATTTTTGGAAGCGATCGAGTAGCTGAGGTAGGCAGGGATACGACTTGGGCCCAAGAACGCTGAATTTCGGCAGTAATTTGGCTTTTTACGTCAAGTCCAAAAATGGATTTGAAGTCACCAACTCTACGTACGGGTCTTTGCAGGGCTGTGGTGAGCGGGGCTATTTAAGCTGTAGCGGAACACACAGCATCGTGTGGTGAGCAATGCGAATTAGCTGTAGCGGAACACACAGCATCGTACGCAGGGCTAGCTGGATCAAATGCTTGAAGGGGCATACCGGCATGGAGCGACTATCATACTGCAGGTGCAAGTCATACGTTCATGATATTAGGAGATAAATTATTGAGAGCTGCAGAACACAAACTCATCCAAAAATATTCCTATTAGATCGATTCCTGAAAATAAGGCAACGCACCGGCGTATTTTTCCACTGAAATTCTCGCGTAAAATGTTAGCAGAATGTCGTTCTCTGAGGTCGCGACCTCGCTTGAACCGAAACGGCAAAGTAAACTAAGTCCTTTGTTGTACGTCTTTTTCTTTTTAAAGATTTCATGAAAAATACACGGCATTTACAATACACACCACTTCTACGCTTTTTTAAGTCAAATCTTTCCTTATGCATTGCATTTAACTAGGCATTGTTTAATTTTCTGTATGAGTTGCCCTGGAACCGAATTGTGAATGGATGCATTACAAAGAATTTACTTCCTATGGCCTGATACTAGAAATGTAACAATTTTCATTCCGCGATAAGTGGCGACATTTCCGAGGCGCGATTTTTTTTTGTCAGTCTGGTATTACGTATATTTCTCACTCACATCCATGGCAAGAAAGAAAAGTGATTCAGATCCGAAATTATTTGTAATGGCCGGGCAGCTCGGAATAAATAAATTGGTCCTCGGAATCGCCGCTTTTAGTTTAGCAGATTTTGATTTTTTTCAGAAACATAACGTATTTTCACCCATTTGGTTTGGTCTGTTATAGCATCTTTAGTCCAATAAATCAAGTTTACAGCATTGATGTTTTCAACAGCCTTCAAATATACAGTATTACGTTAAAATACACCATATAGTAGTGTTTCATTAATTTTAACCATCTTGACCTGATGGTGAAATATGGACTTCGCAGGAAAAGGGATACTGTACGATAGACCTGATCATCATTATTTATAATAGACACATTCTAAAGGTTTTATTTCTTATATACTAAATGCCATATTACATATATTAGAAATCTAGCCATAATTCTAAAAACCGGCAGCCCGTAGCCCGCAACCCGCACTTTTAGCAGATACCGGGGTCAACATGGGGTCGCAGCCATGTTGCCTCAAAACTTATTTCCGTCTGCACTCAAAACTCAAAAATGTCGGATATGAACCTGAAAAATCGATGCAATTTCGTCAAAATTCGGCGAAATTTCAGCCTATAGACAAAATTTCATCTAGGTAAGGTAAATTTACTGAAATTTGATCGACAAATAATCCTGAGCTTGAACGTGACAGCTCGCCTTCTCCGGGAAGTCAAGCATCCAGCTGCCCATACACAGTTGCCCATATGGCCAGGTTTATGAGATTGTTTTCAAGCGAGCGAGCCAATAGAGCTAGAGGTCTGATTTTGGTATATAGGAATAACTTAGCAATACAATTATTTTGACAAAATGTCACGTGACCTCAATGACCTTTGACCTCAAATAGATATATTTGTCCACAACTCAGTAACCACAAGTGCTACAACCTTCATATTTGGTATGATGGGACACCTTATGACACCACATATTGTACCTCATTAATTATGCGCATATCTAATTCTGAGCAAGCCAATAGAGCTGGATGTCCGATTTTTGGTATATAGGGATAACTATAGGGTAGAAATCTAAATATGCCCATCTAAATATTAGACATCTACCATCGAGAACAAAAGAAATTTGCCGTAATTTGAATATTTAAGCAATTTTCACTATAAATAAAGAACCCCTGCCTCAAACTCCACAAAAGTTGCTAGACATATTTTGCCGTTGTCATGCCATTGCTTCGTTTAATAACCAGTTAATCAAATGCCTAATTGACAGGAGGAAATTCAAGACCATATTTGAATAGTAGTATATATTGTCCTCAAAATTACTCTATCACGGCCCAAGTACTCATTGCCTTCAGCAATACTGCCTTGTTATTATTATTATTATTACAAGTTTAGGGGCTATAAGTATTATATAGAAATCTAATAACAGTTCATTGAAGCTGTGGGAATTCTGAAAAAGAGGTGTTGTTTATTTTAATTTTGTCAATAGGGGTGACTTCTAATTGTCGTACGTATATTCTCTCCGCCCAGTTAGGTGTTCCTTTTGAGATCACTACCCTTATGAATATTCATATACTTGCAAAAACTGACAGTCGCTGTGTCTGGCAGAGCCTGCTCACAGCTGCTGAGCTGCACAGCGTAGCCTTCGAATGCAGGCCCATCGTGGCAGTCGTGGGCGTGTAGAAAACAAGGCACAGCGACTGTGGAGAGTCTATGCCAGTGTAATTGGCCTTGTAAACGTATCTTCAGCGTGGCATTTGTAGTTGTGGCGAAAACCATAAACCCTCTCCCTATGCTGACGTTGTTGGTTTTATTTTGTTCATGTGCATTAACTGTAAGCAATCAAGGAAGTTTTGGGATGGAAATAGAGCAAAGGCATGAGTTTCCGCGAGATCTGTGCTACAAATATAACTTTACGCATGCGCACTCGTTTGCCAGTGTAATACGCCAATATGAGCATGCGCAATTGAGTGAACGTGCGCGTGAATGTGTAGTCTGCACACTACGTCTCGTGTCATTCAGCTTTGCGTGTTGACAGAAACTGGAATTACTGCAGAGAATACTTTTCAGGACATCACATGTGAGTCTCTAAGGTAACAAGTAGGACGTTTAGGAAATCCTTTCAGAAAGTTCACGCCGCCTGTGGCCATTTTGTGGAGTATAAGCTTATAGTTATACGTACCTGGAGCGTATACAGTATTTCTACTGTACAGTGTACTATATTGCCGGATAATATGCGATGGAATTTTGCGTTTCACGTCGTTCAATCATTCAGATGGAAATGCTGCCCTTCTCCAAACTTTGAAAAAAAAACAGGGTGACAGATTTGGAATGCTTACAATTGTATATCAAGAATGACGTAATTTAATGAGAAGACATTTGTATTCGAGCACGGCTACAGTTTTTGATTCGAGAACTCTCATCATGATGGACCGTGGTTGTATTCAACAATAGAGAGGGCAAGGGTGAGTCTAACTTTTCCTATGTCTATGTAGCACTTGTGCAAAAATAAGCGAATCCACAGGCCTTTGGCGAATCAATAAATGCGTTTTTCACCAAGCTGAAAGGTTGAAAGATCCGTCCGTCACTTTGGGAAGAGGTAGATAAATGCAGGCACATAATATGACTTTGTTCTGGACATTACGAAGACGACCGGCCGTGCGGTGGAACTTTGCAACAAAGTTTCAATATCTGAACTGACGTACTTGAATGACAGGCACAGGAAACGATGGCCAATAAAAACGCATTCTCGTTGCATTTTGATAATAATGTATCAATCACAATGACACAGAAATTATGCCTCCTCCCGGCAGAAGGGCCATGGCCAATTTTTAGCCCTGCTACAGTATGTCTCAGTGCTGAAAAGGCCATGTTGTTGTCAGGTTGTCATGGCGACTTTTAAAATTTGCATACAACTCTGAGAGTGAAACGGGTTGTTAATAGGTCACAGAACTTTTGAGTCCCACTGTCGTCCATTATACCTGTTTCCTTTGGTATTAAAGGTGTGCAAGTTGAAATTTTAATATGCAAATAGGTTACTATGGAAACAGGGTAGTAAAAATGGATATCATGTTTTGTCTTTCTAACCCAAAATAACCCTTTGGTAAATATTTCTGTTGATTACTGGATTTTTACACTGTATATTTGGTCTTTCTAACCAAAATATCCCTTTGATATAACATATTCTGTTGGTTACTGGATTTTAGGTGGAATCTTTGAAAAACTGGTAATTTTTACTCCTGAATGGTTACCATGGAAACATCTCACATTAAAATGAGTGTGATTTTTTTGGTGTGCTAACAAGAAAAACCCTTATTATCAATTTTTTACATCAATCAATAGTTCTTTAATAGGAATTAGGGAAAAAGTAACGTTTTCAATCCCAAAATAGTTACCATGGCAACTCAAAACATTAAGATAAGTCTTGTTTTTGTGTTCTCTGACCCGAACTCCCCCACTAGGTAATTTTCATATCAATCAAAGTAACTTTTCATGGGATATTAGAAAAACTGAAATTTTCAACCCCTAAAATGGTTACCATGGAAACATGGGGCAGTGAAATCGATATCATATTTGGTCTTTTCGACCCAAAATACCTTTATGGTGAAATTTTCACGGAAATTGAACCTATTATTATTCGCGTTATTATTTCTATATAATACTTATATTAATTATTATTGTACTTGGGCCTCAGCCCAAGTACATTTGTTTTCATTCCGTGGGAAAAAACTCTGTAAGGTATAACCATTTCTGGCTGAGACCAGGGAGGGCAAAATGCCTTGGCTTCATCTTTCTTGGCATAATAAATGGCGTAATGATGTTAACTGAATGGAAGTGCTACTCTCAGCCAGTCTTGAATAAGTGAGATGTGAATATTAATGCTTCTCTATCTGAGTTTTTGCCACAAAATCTTCTGAATATAATCAAAATGTGCATCGAAATGCAACAATTAATGCACCCTCCGTTTCCTATGCGATGGCACGACCCTTGCTACACCCACTGGACGAGCCAAAGTGGGAGGGGTAATTTCAGTTTGGTCGAACAAGAGGGCTCGAGACCAGAATTTAACATTTAAACTTGAAACATGTTTAATCACTGACAAGATGTGGACTAGTTTTAATCAAACTAAAATTGTGAAAACGAAAGGTTTTATATCCCGGATACAATGAAAAACATTACGACTGGAAACTGTACCCCCAGTTGAGAATAGTAATGCCCACAGCGATGGAGAACACTTATCCTTGAGCTGAGAAAACCAGACCGTCATTTCGAAATAGAGCTGCAGATTCGAGAAGCTCGTTCAAAATAGCTAGGTACACCCCATAAAGGGGTGGTTTCGAGTTTTGAGGGCAAATTTCGCCTCCTTCATATAGAAATCGTACGTTTGTTTTTCCAGGAGAGCACACCATTTGACACAAAATTTGCATGTAAAGGGGTGGCCAGTAAGCACGTGGTCAAATCTGGCATAAGAAACAATATGAAATGTTGGGTAAAGCCAGTCCAAAATAAACTGATTTGAACTTTTGTGTTTTGTAATTTATACCACTGCAGTAACATTACCTTTTTTGACAACATCACACAATGTAATACGTTTTGAAACTGAATACTCGACGTATTCTGTGTCTCCTTTGCTAAAAAATACGGCATGCCGATTACCATGTAAGGAAATGATGACGTCAAGACCGTGACAGATTTGTAGTGCGTTTGGTCCTGGATCGATGGTGCACGAAGTTTTGTCAAGGTAGCTTGTGTATTTATTTCCTAAATGGGAGATATTAGGGTCGATCTAAACGAACGCCGAAGAATGTTATGATACTCTAAGCGAGCTGAACTCTACGTTCCAGTCTTTTATCTTTTTTCGTAAATAACCGTCGATGTCGGCAACTCTCTCGCTAGCCCTGCGTACGTACGCAGTGTACGCTGTGTGTTAGGAACGCACACAGGGAATGCACAGCGTACACTGCGTACGTACGCAGGGCTAGCGAGAGAGTTGCTGCGAATCCGTAGCCTCTGCAACTCGGGTAGCTTGGTCATTGGGACTCCCAGCAGAACACACGTCAAGGAGTGGCAGGGCTCGTTTTCGCAGCAAGCGAGAGAGTTGCCGACATCGACGGTTATTTACGAAAAAAGAATAAAAGACTGGCATTTTTGGAAGCGATCGAGTAGTAGCTGAGGTAGGCAGGGATACGACTTGGGCCCAAGAACGCTGAATTTCGGCAGTAATTTGGCTTTTTACGTCAAGTCCAAAAATGGATTTGAAGTCACCAACTCTACGTACAGGTCTTTGCAGGGCTGTGGTGAGCGGGGCTATTAGCTGTAGCGGAACACACAGCATCGTACGCAGGGCTATCGCTAGCCCTGCGTGCGATGCTGTGTGTTAGCTGTAGCACATAGCATCGTACGCAGGTAGGGGTCAACATGGGGTCGCAGCCATGTTGCCTCAAAACTTATTTCTGTCTGCACTCAAAACTCAAAAATGTCGGATATGAACCTGAAAAATCGATGCAATTTGTCAAACTTCGGCGAAATTTCAGCCTATAGACAAAATTTCATCTAGGTAAGGTAAATTTACTGAAATTTGATCGACAAAATAGAGCTAGAGGTCTGATTTTTGGTATATAGGAATAACTTAGCAATACAATTATGACAAAATGTGACGTGACTCAATGACCTTGACCTCATATATATATATTTGTCCCCAACTCAGTAACCACAAGTGCTACATTCTTCATATTTGGTATGATAAGACACCTATGACACCACATATTGTACCTCATTAATTATGCGCATATCTAATTTTGAGCGAGCCAATAGAGCTAGAGGTCTGATTTTTGGTATATAGGAATAACTTAGCAATACAATTATTTTGACAAAATGTCACGTGACCTCAATGACCTTTGACCTCAAATATATATATATTTGTCCACAACTCAGTAACCACAAGTGCTACACCCTTCATATATGGTATGATGGGACACCTTATGACACCACATATTGTACCTCATCAATTATGCGCATATCTAATTCTGAGCTGGATGATGTCCGACTTTGGTATATAGGGATAACTATAGGGTAAAAATCTAAATATGCCCATCTAAATATTAGACATCTACCATCGAGAACAAAAGAAATTTGCTGTAATTTGATATTTAAGGAGTTTAAGCAATTTCCACTATAAATAAAGAACCCCTGCCTCAAACTCCACAAAAGTTGCTAGACATATTTGCGGTTGTCATGTCATTGCTTCTTAATAACCAGTTAATCAAATGCCTAATTGACAGGAGGAAATTCAAGACCATATTTGAATAGTTGTATATATTGTCCTCAAAATTACTCTATCACGGCCCAAGTACTCATTGCCTTAAGCAATACTGCCTTGTTATTATTATTATTATTATTATTGTTGTTATTATTATTATACTTTATTGTCCTAAAAAAGAATAATCACCTTACAGCTCAGAGGATAAAAATAACGACCTGACAGACATAAAAAACAAAAACAAAACAAAACACAGACTAAGTCAGAAAACACACACACACAAAAAAATACACTTCAGAGATTGAGTCTCTTAATGGCTGTTGGAACAAAGCTCTTGCTGTACCTTAATTTGTTACACTTCATTTAGTCATCATACAACAGCCCTTCAAAAGAAATGTTATGCAACCGTAATATGTAACAAAATCAGTAGCTATATGGTATTTATGTGTAAAACATTCATAAGAAATAAATTCATCCTTATCATCTCATAGATCAGCAATGTGATTGACTCCTTTGTTCAGCCAGTCATTATAGCAAACATTTTACAACATATCGGAATGTTTTCATTATTCCCATAGTATTTCTGAAATAACTTCTTGAAAATTAGTTAGTGGAGTAAACTGTACAATGCTTCCAAAATTTTAAGATATATTTTAAAAAATGAAGGAATTACGATATTCGTTTTGAATTGAGTTCAAAATCTATCATTTTCAAACGGCCTTTATCGAGATAAGTACGTTCTCGCTCTCTTAATACAGTCATCAGTGTTACTTTCCCTCTAATTGTCAGGTCACGTGATCTCAAAATATCTAGTTTGTCACACATTTTTCTTATCTTAGTATATATATTGAAAAGATTTTTTTCATTTTATCGTAACTCTAAAAAATATCCAATTATCTAATAGGCCCACTAGTTGGTGGAATACAATCGTTATCCAATTGCGCCTTAAGTTGCCCAAAAGTTGCAATTCTGTCTTTTCTAAATCAAAATATAATCCCGGAAAATTACGGAGAGTCTTTCGACAAAGCGATAGCACATTTTACAGAATCTTGATTACTCAGCGTTAAAGTAGTATCATCTGCAAACCAACCACTAGTTTGTATGTGACCATCTGGAAGAGAAATTCCTTCTATTTAAGCAGTGGCTAAAAGTTTTGTTGCCATAACAAATAAAGCTGTAGACAAAGGACAACGTTGCCAATGCCCTCTTCCTAAACCATTCTGTTGACTAACAGTTGTCAAAACACAACTTTCAATATCATTGTAAAATACTGCAACCACTTTCTTATAGGAGTCACCAAAATTAAATAAATCTAATACTTTAGATAAAAAAAAACATTCAAGAGTGTCAAAGGCTTTGGTAAAATCAACAAATAACATTGCTCATGGTTTTCCAGTATTTTCACTCAGATCCACCATATCTACAATAAATCGGATGTTATCAATTATTTTCCTTCCTGGTATAAAAGGTTACTGATCAGAATGTATGATGTCTGGAAGAATACCTTCAAGTCTTTCCGCAATACACCTACTTGCAATTTTATAATCAGAGTTAAGTAGTGAAACTGGTCTCCAGTTTTTTAAATACTGATGCTCTTTTTCTAGTTTTGGCAATAATGTAATAACAATTTGTTTTGTGTGTTAGGTAGAACATCTTGATAAAAAGAGTTTAAAGGACTTTTCAAAGCATCTCTCTATTCACCCCAAAAGAACAAATAAAACTCAGGTGGTAGACCATCGCTCCTTGGGGTTCTGTTCTGTGGTGCTTTTTAACTCTTGATAAATTTCTTCCCTTGTTAATTACACTGTCACAACAAGCCCGTTTATCTTGCTTAACCTTTGGTATATTTGCTTCATTGAAGAAGCCATAGATGTCTGCCTTGTCCAAATTTGGTTGAGCAGATGTCTTAAGATGAGAGTAATAATCTTTTATTTTGTACAAAATTTTCCTCTGGTCTGTAATTTTACTGTCCTAATATTTTAGCATATTTATATTATTCTTTGTATGATTTTTTTTCATGATTTAGGAAATATTTTGTACTCTTTTCACTATCTTCATACCATTGAGCTCTGGATCGTATTCCTGATCCTCGCACTTTCTCGTCTGTCATCACGTCAAGCTCTTTTTTCAACTTGAAAGTTTCAAAAGTATATATAACATTTTCATCCTTTTCTAGTCTGTATAAATTATTGCGAATTTCTTTGTCTTTGCTTCATGTCCTTTTTATGCTTTGTTTTAATGTTCCGAGCAAACGGAACTGTCCGACCTTTAAACCATCTCATAGCCGTTTTAATATTTCTAAATACTCACCTATCAACAGGTGTATGAGAAGTTTTAACGAATTGTTGCTTTCCCATCCAAATATTGATCTTTGCAGTAAAAATACTCAGTTAAAACTGACATTAGACATTCCGTTTTTGGTAGTTTACCTACTTAATCTTTTTCTTATCTTTTTTTTGTTCACTTTCTGTATAGACCTACCTTTTGCTATGTGACTTGTTCTGTAACTGTATTTGTCTGTAATTGTAGCTTTGTTTTGAGTTTATTTTCGGAAACTCTAAACGGCCCTATATCCCGTAAGCTTTCCCAATAAATAAATAAATAAATAAATAAATTTTATGTTTTAAAAATTAAAACCATGATTTGTGATCGATAACTGAGACTTCAGCATCACTAGAGTATCTCTTTTAAGATGATTCATTTTTTCAGTGTACACCTTGTCATGCAAAAAACTACAATTAAATTTCCAAAAACCAGGTCCTCTTGGTTTTTGTTTACATATTTCGATAGTAATAACAATGGCGTCATGGTCAGACTTTACCCCAGGAATGATTTCACATAACTTGTTTCTGAAAGCTAAAAAGCTAAATTGCAACGTATTGCGTAATGGAAGGCTGCTGCGTGTCATCAGATGTTGCACCCTGTACACCTCGTTTCCTTTCATTCTTTTTTAACCGAATTTCAGCAGACATTCTCCGCTTCATTCTCCATTTTTTTCTGTTGGCACCAATGGTGTTGGTCAGTCTATCCTTGACTTTTGTGTCTAGAGTCATTCCATTTGGCGCAAAATCTAAAATCTTTCTCCAGAGCAGTCGTGAGAGACCACTACCACTCACTTTCTCACCATTACAGTAGCGCCCCATTAAATTCACTTTTTATACTTAAGAGTCCCATGGTCCCCTCCACACAATTTCAGAAAAATTAAGCTTAAATACTAAACTATCGTTTGCAAGCAAAGCAAGTCACCCATGAAGGAAATTAGGAATGAACACGATCTGAATTGATTTAAAACCTCAACTGTTTATTTAGTCTATCATTCCATCCTGATTTTTTTAAGATCGTAATGATTTTATTGTCCCACGAATCCACTCTAAGCAGAGGACCCAACAGCTGGATTCACTTTTTAAACACCTACCAATGCTACCCTAACAAAGTTGAAGAAATTCCGCGGCTACGCTACGAGACAAGGCACTTGCACTCAGTGATTTGTCGCCCCTAGCGATAATGTACAAATAAACAAACAGACGCAAAATGTACTAAGATAAACGGTGGCGTTGTGCCTTGAAATTTGTAACACCACGAAGTATATCAAGAATACTTGATGTTTTTTTTTAATTGTGAATTTTCAGATGGATTTGAAATGTTGGGTTTAGAAGCAGTTAGGGCTTCTCGATTTTTGAAGTAAACGGCCCACTGTTGCCTTTTTGTGATTCGATGAAAGTTTTCCACCGTTTCCGGCATATCGATATTTAATATGTCGAAGACTTACAAAGTTTGACAAACTGATCTACCTTATTAATTATGATGAAATATTTTTTTAACGTTTGCATCAAACATAAAAACAGACTTTTGAGTATATTGACTTCGTTTTACTTGTAAATAATCTGTTCATGTGACCTCCGTCCTCGAAGGATTTTCTGTTTGAGTGAGTCGTCCTAAACGGCGTTTCGAGACCAAATTCGGGTCCCTTCATCAGTCGCCATGTTGTTATGTATCCCCTCCGTTTGGTTGTGTGGGATAGTTCTCTCACCCCTCTAAGAGGAGAAATATTAAAGATATTGTCTACAAAAATAAGAGTTTATGTTTCAGATTTAATTCCATGTGACGTGTAGGGGCCACTGTAGTAAACAGATGCAGCGTCTACACGATTTTAGACGTTGCATCCACAGTCGCTTGTGAACGAATACACTGCGGTCGCTGTTAATTATCCATTTGAAAAGCATACCCCGTAGAGGTTAAGCGACTGTGGTAGCAGCCAATGGCCTAACTTCGATTGAAGGTGATGGGTTTTCCATAGACGTGTTTTCGCATACTGGCATGATATTTCATATAATATATGAGATCTCTTTGCGTCAGTTACTTTTGTCACCATCTTTTTTTGGATGTCGGTGGTATGTCCATACAGCAACATATAGAAATTTGCAGTCAATCTCTGGCCACTTCCCGGCGTGCATTGGTTTGTGTACTATCAGCCGATATTTTGTAAGTGTGCCTTTTGAACCACATCTGGTTCCTTCGTCTGGATAACTTTGTAAAACCAATATAAATTTTAATAGGTTGACGATAACGTTGGTATTACAGGCATTGAAGAATTTCTTTTGCAACAAATAACAACTATATTTCATCACCTAAGATTGTAATTTAGCCAAAAAGCGCGGTTACCGACCTGATTTCATGGACCTCACTAACAACTCCAAAACTACGGCAATATTTCCCCTAAGATTATTGATAAAGATATCGGATATCCAAGAGATAAGAAAAGCAACATATATCTCTTCTGCATGCGAAAAAGTCTTCATGGGAAAAAGTGGTAAACGGTATTATGTATATTCAAGAGGACTAGTCACAGCCAGTTTGAATTTTCTAGTTTTGACCACAATTCTACAGTAAATCACTCCACTGAGGGTCACAAGGAGCCGTAAACTAAAGTTACTAACATAACAAGCGATGACTTCACAAAAATAATCCATCTATAAAACTCCCTATCTTACTTTAAATTATAAAGAGACATTGTACTGCCTATATCTTACTTTAAAGTATAAAGAGACATTGTACTGCATAAAAGAGATTAAAATTGTGGGGAATCAGTAAAAATTTACACTCGACTAAGATGGATTACGAACGAACGATAATATTCATGATAGGTTTTTAATGCCTACATTTCTGTAGCCGTGTGAAATGATGAATCAGCCGTTGTATTAAATTTTCATGGTGCGCAAGCATAGTTTAGTTAATAATTTACAGTGTGACCAGATAAAAGAGATGTCAGATGACGCAGCCGATAGAGTTTACAGTCGCCTCTACGTCGAGCTCGTATGATCGACTGCGCATCACCTTCGCTGCCGATCATGGGTATTCGGTTTCAAAGCAATCGTGAACTACTGGAGCATTCACAGTATACTGTGATAATCGACACTACAGTTCGTGATTTCCAAACATGCTATAGCATGATACCGAGGAAACGAACGCCTATCGCTTTGTCCGAGCCCCACATTTTGCCTCGTACGATATTCGATGAGAACCTACAGTCAAATCAAGTGAACACAGGTGAGCGATCGGTATTCGACTAAGAAGACTTGCTAAAATTGTCTATAACTAGCATTCGAAAGTAATATTTTCTTGCGTCATTCCGTACCTGTACTCTATCAGGGATGTACTTGATGTCACTTGTTGTCTTCACTAAAAATGAAGACAATAACTGTGGGGGAAGTAATCTTCCGTTGGATTTTTGTAATTACCAAAATTGCATTTGAGTACATTTTATTCAGATTCTTTAGTCTCGATCGTAAAATATTTTATCGCCTTGTTGAGGAAAATTCTAGACTGAGAGGGTGGTGGTTTTTCTTCTATCAGAGCATGTCTATGCTGTCAGCCCAGAAGAGATTTTAGCAACAGGATTTCCACTTCAACCGTCTGTGATGTTGGTGGTGGCAGTGAAGTTGACGATGGTGGAAAATATTGAATAATCAAGGGAAGATAGCATTGTGTAAGTATAATATTAGCGGTCGTCAGAAAACATTCAATCACACTGATAAACAAATTAATCCGACAAAGTAGAAATGTTGTCATTAAATAGTTTTTTCATGCAATGCTCCGTTCATTCAACAATCATGATGTTGGACTTACCAAGTTATAACAATTGTAACTGACGTAACATCAATACAGGGCAAAACGTATTTCTTCCATTTAGGTTGTGACAGGTTATGTTGTGTTCTTACAATGTTCACATTGTTGAACCTTGACGTACATCTATTAATATTGTCTAATATATATTGTTTGAACCTAGTTTGTAGACTTTAAACTATACTGCATCCCATAAATCTTGCAAGTTTCCTTCATCACTAAGCGTTAAATATAAATTCTTTTACCACCAGGCTTCAAGACTGTAGTCACTGTTCATCTTCCGAAAGAAGTCTCTGGAAATTCCAAAATCCGTTTGACGAATGGTGATGACGTCATTTGAATCTGTGCAGGATATCTCGCAATTATAATGGACGCATCGTCTTGCACTTGTCTTCCGCAAGGGTTTTCGAATTGAGATTTTGAAATGTCTTTACTGTTTGATTTCTTTATATATAGAATCAGAACAAAACTCGCTTAGACAAGTTTTCCTAATTTCTTCAAGTGCCTTTCATCTTTTCTTCTTTATATGTTTACAACTTTTATTGATAATTTTTGTATCTAAACATGGCAAATACAATAGAATATCGTCTTTTTTGCACATCTATAGTTAAGAAACATAGTGTTTTGAAATAGGATTGAAGCCTCTGAGTCGATTAACTTCAAGCGCACATTGCATTATCTGAATTACGAAATGGGGAAGTAATTCGCTTTTGATATAATGCCCCATATAAGCAACTGCAAGAGATTTATATTTCATGGCGGTGTAGAGATAACAAATGTTGCCGGCTTTGAGTATTTGTCGCACCCCTACACTCTATAGAACAAATTGCCATGCCATAAATGCAAATTAATAGATGTTGACAAGAAGTGGTGCCTTGCATTGCAAAGAGGGTGGGTAAAGTCTGGGACCACCGTATATCATTTGAAGAGGACATTTTAGGAACAGTTAGCTAATCCTTCACACTTTATGACACCTGCCAAAGCAGGCTACCATTGTCGAGTCGCAACCCTGTCTCCATGTTGCTGTAATTACTTATTCTATTAACTTTTATTAAATATCTACGTAAAATTGTAAGTCACAAATTTAATATATAAGTATGTTCCGCCTTTGGTTGTGAATATACTGTTTTAAAGAGGTTAAAATGTAATTTGAAATTTATTCATTACTGACTCTAGGAACCTGAGATAGAAACTCTCAGCCAATCAAAATCACTTTATTTTGTCAATTATCATTTCAGCTCAAATTGCTTTGCCGATTAAAAGTTATCCCGTTTTCTCGAGCATTCATCATTATAGTATATGTTATGAGAACCGTAACTCTGTGGTAAAATTAGAAGCTTCTAGGCCTTGTTTGATAAGTCTTGTAATCACTCTGGTATTACTAGTTGCTGTGTAAGTTGGATTCATATTGTAATAAATCAACTCGTAGCTTTATACAGAACTGAATCTCTCGCTTCTGTTTGTACTCTCATCTTCACATTACTCCCCCCACAATTGTAAATGGAAACTTAAGATGAATAGAAAGGTTAAGTTTACTGTGACGACCTGACACAGCTCCAATTTCTTTCTAATGGGTCACTTCTGCGAATAGGACATACATCAGATCGGAAGAAATAATTCCGCTGTCACTGACTGAAAACACGGTGTAGCACGTACCTTTATTGTCAAACTTCGTCCGACTACCTTTTTTGTAATGATATTGGATTTTTTTTGTGAATCGTAACCCTCTCCCTAAGGGGAAGTCCAACCGACCTTGCAAGAAATGCTAAACTCAAGATTTTTTAAAAGAGCATGAATACATGTAACGATGATGTTGTAAAGTTCAGTGAAGTCTTCTGGTGGTACGATTGTGTTATCACAGGTGCTGATCAGAAGTACTATCTCTTTGTCAAGGTTAGCTTTGACGTAGACCGTCAGAGTGTCCGACTGGAAGATCTGTGATGTGAGGGGGCTCCTGTCTTCTTTGTTCCGCAAAAGATTATTATTCCGACAAAGTGGCAAATAAAACAAAATCTACATAACTGTAAGTGTGTCGAGCGGACGAACAAAATCACAAAGAGACTTGTCTGGAAAAATGTGATTAAACTTGCTAGAAAGTAGAGAAAGAAAAATATCATTAAAATCATATTATTAGAGGAATACGTTCAAGATGCATCCTTCTCCTTCAAGTCTTACAAGGCTTGAAAACGTGATAAAATCATCAACTTTATTAATCATCTTAGAAGTGGAATACAATGTATTAATCCATGAAGAAAGACAGTATCTTAATTGCATAACATAGGATCGGAGGGTAATTTTAATCCCATCAAGAGTAGCTGAATTTCAAATATTGCAAACTGTGTGTTTTACAAGGGAAGTTTGGGAAGGGCATGAGCGCCCTCGTACGACTTTTCTTCCAGTCTATGGTTGTTGCTATCGAGAAACAATCGAAACAGACCTACAGTTGTTTTTTAGAGAAATTTGATATTCTGGTATCGCTGAGACGCACTTTAAAAATCGTGTAGATTGCCATTCAATAAAAAAGAAGAAAGTAGAAAAGAACCACTTTGGCTCTACACGATATTACACCTAGCAGCCACAGTCGCTCACGAATCAATACACGACGACGATATATATATATATATATATATAATATATATATATATATATATATATATATATATATATATATATATATATATATATATATATATATATATATGAGATCTCTTTGTGTGAATTAACCCTCAAGTCAAATTTATTTTTTGAGTTTTTTGTTGTTTTTGCTGTTTTTTCATGTCGGTGGTATGTTCATACAGCAAATGTAGCAATCTGCAGTCAATTTCTGGTCACTTCCCTGTGTACATTAGTTGTTCACTATCAGCTGATATTGTGGAAATGTGCCTTTTGAACTATATCTTGTTCCTTCGTCTTTCTACATGTATGAATAGATAGTTTGACGATAACATTGGTATTAAAGGCATTGAAGAATTTCTTTTTGCAACAAATAAATAACAGCGATATTTCATCACCTAAAATTGTAATTTAGCCAAATAGCGCCATAACCGACCTGACTTCATGAACCTCAGTAGCAACTCCAAAAGTAGGGCAATCTTTCCCTTAAGATTATTGTTAAAGATATCGGTTTTCCCTGGGATAAGACTCGCCATATATATCTTCTACATACAGAAAACTTTTCATGGGAAATCCTGTAAACTGTACTATGTACATTCAAGAGGACTACGACTAGTCACAGCCAGTTTGAATGTTCTAGTTATGACTACAATTCTGCAGTAAATCACTCCATAGATAGTGTCGTAAGGAGCCGTAAACTAAAGTTACTAACATAACAAGCGATGACTTCATAAAATGATCAAACTATAAGACTCCCTATCTTACTTTAAAATATAGAGGCATTGTACTGCATAAAAGAGATTAATAAAATTGTGAGGAATTAGTAAAAAGTTTACATTTGACTAAAATGGATCAACGAGCGCTTTAATGATAATATACATGGTAGTTTTTCAATGTCTTCATTTCTGTACCGTTAAATCCTTGCTGCTCACAGCCGTGCGAGTTAATGACTCTGCAGTTGTAGGGAACTTTCATGCTGCGCAAGCATAGTTTAGTTAATAATTAACAGCTTGACCCAAAAAAATAGAGTTGTTGGATGACGCAGCCGATGAAATACCAGGCTGGTATTACCTACATAACAGTCGACTGTACGTCGAGCTCCAAACATGCTATAGCATGTCACCGAGGAATCGAAAGCCTATCGCTTTGTCCGAGCCCAATTTTTCACTTCGGATGATATTCTTAAAGTAACACTCGAAAGTAATGTGGAGTTGACGACTGTGAAAAACATCGGATAATCAACGGAAGATAGCATTGCGTTAGTATAATATTAGCGGTTTTCAGAGAATATTCAATTATACTGATAAACAATTTAATCCGACAGGGTAGAAAATGTTGGCATTAAATACTTTTTCCACACAATGCTCCGTTTATTCAACAATCATGATGTTGGACTTACCGAGTCACATACGCTGAAGAACCGCATTTGTGTGTGATGTGACATCAATACCAGGCAAACAATTAAAGTACTACCACTTTGGTCTTGACATGTATGTTTTGTTCTTACAATGTTAACATTGTTGAATCTTGACGTACATCTATTTATATTGTCTAATATATATTGTTTGAACCTAGTTTGTAGACTTAAAATTAGACTGTATCCCATAAATCTTGGGAGTTTCATGTATCACTAAGCGTTAAATAAAAATTTCCTTTATCATCAGGCTTCAAGACTGTAGTCACAAAGTTCATCTTTAGAAAGAAGTGTCTCGAAATTCCAAAATCCGTTTGACGAATGGTGATGACGTCATTCCCCTCGTATCTGTGTAGGATAACTCGTAATTATGATGGACATCGTCTGGCAATTCTCTTTCGCAAGGGGTTCCAATAACTGAGACTTTTAAATGACTTTTTTGTTTAAATTTCTTATATGTAATCAAAACAAAACTCGCTAGGACACGTTTTCTTAATTTCTTTAAATGCCATTTATCTCTTCAAGTATAATTTCCATGATTTACATGTTTACAATTTTTATTGATAATTTTTGTATCTAAACAAGGCAAAGATTATGGACTATTTTTCTTGCACATCTATAGTTTAGAAAACTTGTGTCTTCTATAATCATTGAAGCCTCTGGTTATGAATTAACTTCAGTTTAAATCTGAATTGCGAAATGGGGAAGTAATTTGCTTTTGATGTATTGCCTCATATATGCAACTGCAAGAGATTTACATTTCCTTGCGACGTACAGATAAGAAATGTTGCCAGCGTTGAGTATGTGTCGTACCTCTGCACCCTATAGAACAAATTGCCATGCCATAAATGTAAATTAATGTACGAGACTTCAAGGTATATTGACAAGAAGTGGTGCCTTGCGTTGCAAAGAGGGTGGGTAAAGTCTGGGACCACCGTATATCATTTGAAGAGGACATTTTAGGAACAGTTAGCTAATTCTTCACATTGTATGACACCTGCCGAAGCAGGCTACCATTGTCGAGTCGCAACCCTGTCTCCATGTTGCTGTAATTACATATTTTATCAACTAATGTTGAATATCTACGTAAAATTGTATGGCATAAAGTTATAAAATATGTTCCGTGTTTGGTTGTGAGTATACTGTTTTAGAGCAACTAGCATGTAATTTGAAATTTATTTATTTATTGCTGACACTAGAATCCTGCCGTAAAAACGCTCGGCCATCAAAATCATTTTATTTGGTCAATTATGTTTCCCGCTCAAATTGCTTTGCCGCATTAGGTCAGATTTTCCCCCTTTTTCTCCAGCATTCATCATTCGAGTATATATTGTGAGAACAGCAACTCTGTGGTAAGATTCGATGCTTCTAGGCCTTGTTTAATAAGTCGTGTAATCACTATGGCATTACTAGTTGTTGTGTAATTTTGATTTGTATTGTAATAAACCGACGTGTGGCTTTCCGCAGAACTGAATTACTCGCTTCTGTTATTATTCTCACCTTCACATTACTTCCCACCAACTGTACGTAAAAAGAAGGCCTTAATCTGGATGAAGTAAACAGAATCTATGGAAAATGTCGTGTACTTTGAAAAAAATTATTCAAAGAAATGTCCAACTTTGAGCGTATACGTACCATCAAAAACCTACAAGCTCCGGTTCGACGAGATAGTAAAACAGTAAACATCGCTTTCTTCCTTTTCAACAGTGAAAGTTAAGAGAGAGAGAAAAAATGCGGATTTTATAACACGGCGTTGGCAAACACTGAGCTAACCGTTATTATATTTCTGCATTTTACCTTAGTTTACCGATAAGTGAATTACAATAGATATTGAACTATCTAAGGCTACAGAAACATTTTGACCACAACCAAAGGTGGTCCTTTTCTACATTCTTCCATTTTGTTGAATAGCAATCTACACGATTTAAACGTGCGTATAAGCGATACCAGGATGTCAAATTTCTCTAAAAGCACAACTATGGGTCTATTTCAAGAGGACTAGTCACAGCCAGTTTGAATTTTCTAGTTTTGACTACAATTCTACTGTAAATCACTCCACTGAGTGTCACAAGGAGCCGTAAACTAAAGTTACTAACATAACAAGCGATGACTGCACAAAAATAATCAAACTATAAAACTCCATATCCTACTTTAAATTATAAAGAGACATTGTACATAAAAGAGATTAAAATTGTGGGAATCAGTAAATTTTTTCACTCGACTGAGATGGATTAACGAACCCTTTAACGACAATATTCGTGATAGTTTTTTTAATGCCTAGATTTCTCTAGCCGTGCGAGTTGATGAATCTGCCGTTGTAAGGAACTTTCGCTGTGCGCAAGCATAGTTTAGTTAATAATTTACAGCGTGACCAGAATAAAAGAAATGTCGCATGACGCAGCCGATAGACCAAATAGGGCTATTTCCCACACAACAGTTACCTGTACGTCGAGCTCGTATGATCGACTGTGCACGATCATGGGTGTTCGGTTTCAAACCAATCGTGAACTACTGGGGCATTCACAGTATACTGTGACAATCGACGCTGCAGTTCGTGATTTCCAAACATGCTATAGCATGCTACCGAGGAAACGAAAGCCTATCGGTTTGTCCGAGCCCCACATTTTGCTTCGTACGACATTCGGTGAGAACCCACAGTCAAATGAAGTGAACGCAGGTGAGCGATCGGTATTCGACTAAGAAGACTTGCTAAAACTGTCTATTACTTAAACTAACACTCGAAATTAATATTTTCTTGCATCATTCAATATATATACTCTATCAGGGATGTACTCGATGTCATCTGTACTCTATCAGGGATGTACTTGATGTCACTTGTTGTCTTCACTAATAAATGAAGACAACAACTGTGGGGGAAGTAATCTTCCGTTGGATTTTTGTAATTACCAAAATTGCATTTTGAATACATTTTATTCAGATTCTTTAGTCTCGATCGTAGAATATTTAGCGCCTTGTTGAGGAAAATTCCAGACTGAGAGGGTGGTGTTTTTTCTTCTATCAGAGCATGTCTATGCTGTCAGCCCAGAAGAGATTTTAGCAACAGGATTTCCACTTCAACCGTCTGTGATGTTGGCGATGGCAGTGAAGTTGACGATGGTGGAAAATATTGGATAATCAAGGGAAGATAGCATTGTGTAAGTATAATATTAGCGGTCGTCAGAAAACATTCAATCACACTGATAAACAAAGTAATCCGACAAAGTAGAAATGTTGTCATTAAATAGTTTTTTCATGCAATGCTCCGTTCATTCAACAACCATGATGTTGGACTTACCGAGTCACATACGCTGAAGACAACATTTATAACTGACGTAACATCAATACAGGGCAAAAAGTATTTCTTTCACTTAGGTTGTGACAGGTTATGTTGTGTTCTTACAATGTTCACATTGTTGAACTTTGAAGATCATCTATTTCTTTTGGCTAATATATATTGTTTGAACCTGGTTTGTAGACTTAAAACTAGACTGTATCCCATAAATCTTTGCGAGTTTCGTTCATCACTAAGCGTTAAATAAAAATTTCTTTTACCACCAGGCTTCAAGACTGTAGTCACACACTTCATCTTCTGAAAGAAGACTCTGGAAATCCAAAAATCCGTTTGACGAATTGTGATGACGTCATTCGGATCTGTGCAGGATATCTCGCAATTATATTGGAAGCATCGTCTTACACTTCTTTTCCGTAAGGGTTTTCGAATATAGAATATATATATATATAGAATCAGAACAAAATATCGAATATATAGAATCAGAACAAAACTCGCTTAGACAAGTTTTCCTAATTTCTTCAAGTGCCTTTCATCTTTTCTTCTTTACATGTTTACAATTTTTATTGATAATTTTAATTTCTGAACAAGGCAAATACAATGGAATATCGTCTTTTTTGCACATCTATAGTTTAGAAACATAGTGTTTTGAAATAGGATTGAAGCCTCTGAGTCGGTTAACTTCAATCGCAAATTGCATTATCAGAATTACGAAATGGGGAAGTAATTCGCTTTTGATATACTGCCCCATATATGCAACCGCAAGAGATTTATATTTCATGGTGGTGTAGAGATAACAAATTTTGCCAGCTCTGAGTATTTGTCGTATCTCTACACTCTGTAGAACAAATTGCCATGCCATAAATGCAAATTAATAGATGTTGACAAGAAGTGGTGTCTTGCGTTGCAAAGAGGGCGGGTAAAGTCTGGGACCACCGTATATCATTTGAAGATGATATTTTAGGAACAGTTAGCTAATCCTTCACATTTTATGACACCTGCCAAAGCAGGCTACTATTGTCGAGTCGCAACCCTGTCTCCATTTTGCTGTAATTACATATTTTATCAACTAATGTTGAATATCTCCGTAATTGTAAGGCATAAAGTTATAAAACATGTTCCGCTTTTGGTTGTGAATATACTGTTTAAAGAGGTTAAAATGTAATTTGAAATTTATTCATTCCTGACCCTGGGATCCTGAGATAGACTGAAAACTCTCACTTAATCAAAATTACTTTATTTCGTCAATTATTATTCCTGCTCAAATTGCTTTGCCGTTTTAGTTTAGAGCTTTCCCGTTTCCTCCAGCATTCATCATTCTGATGCTTCTAGACCTTGATAAGTTTTGTAATCACTCTGGTATTACTAGTTGCTGTGTAAGTTGGATTCATATTGTAATAAATCAACTTGTTGCTTTACACAGAACTGAATCACTTGCTTCTGTTTGTACTCTCATCTTCACATTACTCCCAGACAATTGTAACTGAAAAGATGAATAGAAAGGCTTAGTTTATTGTGACGACCTGATACAGCTCGAATTTCTTTTCCACATGGGGCACTTCTGCGAATAGGACATATATAAGATCGAAAGAAATAGTTCCACGGTTTAGCATGTACATTTATTATCAAACTTCGTGCGACTACCTTTTTTGTAATGATATTGGATTTTTTGTGAATTGTAACCCTCTCCCTAAAGGGGAAGGCCCAACCGACTCTGGAAGAAAAGCTAAACTCAAGATTTTATAAAAGAACATGAATGCATGTAACGCTGATGTTGCAAAGTTCGGTGCAGTCTTCTGGTGGTATGATTGTGTTATCACAGGTGCTGATCAGAAGTACTATCTCTTTGTCAAGGTTAGCTTTGACGTAGACCGTCTGAGTGTCATTGTGGAAGATCTATCATGTGAGGGGGCTCCTGTTTTCTTTTTTCCGAAAAAGATTATTCCAACAAAGTGGCAAATAAAACAAATCTACATAATTGTGAGTGTGTCGAGCGAAGAACAAAATCACAAAGCAACTTGTCTGGAAAAATGTCATTAAACTTGCTAGAAAGTAGAGAAAGAAAAATATCATTAAAATCATATTACCAGAGGAATACGTTCAAGATGCATCCTTCTCTTTCAAGTCTTACAAGGCTTGAAAACGTGATAACATCATCAACTTTATTAATCATCTTATAAGTGGAATACAATGTATTAATCCATGAAGAAAGGCAGTATTTTAATTGCATACTATTGGAGGGTAATTTTAATCCCATCAAGAGTAGCTGAAATTCTGATGTTCCAACCTGTGTGTTTTACAAGGGAAGTTATGGAAGGGCATAAGCGCCCTCGTAGGACTTTTCTTGCAATCTATGATTGTTGCTGTCGAGAAACGATCGAAACAGACCTACAGTTGTTTTTTAGAGGAATTTGATATCCTGGTATCGCTGAGACGCACTTTAAAAATCGCATAGATTGTCATTCAATAAAAAAGAAGAAAGTAGAAAAGAACCACCTTGGCCCTGCACGATATTACACGCTGCAGCCACAGCCGCTTGTGAATCAATACACGACCGCCGCTGTGAAATATGCATTGGAAAAGCATACCTCACAGCAGTTGAGCGACTGTGGAAGGAGCCAATGGCCTAAGTGCATGTGAAGGGGATTGGTATCCATAGACGACTTTGCGTCAATTAACCTTCAAGTCAGTTTTTTTGTCACTGTTGTTGTTGTTGTTGTTGTTGTTGTTGTTGTTTTAACATGTCGGTGGTATGTCCATACACCAAAATATAGCAATCTGCAGACAATTTCTGACCACTTCCCAGTGTGCATTGGTTTGTGTACTATCAGCTGATATTGTGGAAATGTGCCTTTTGAACCATATCTTGTTCCTTCGTCTTGATACATATAAGTATATGAATAGATAGTTTGACGATAACGTTGGTATGAAAGGCATTGAAGAATTACTTTTTGCAACAAATACCAGCTATATTTCATTACTTAAGATTGTAATTTAGCCAAAAAGCGCGGTAACCGACCTGATTTCATGAACCTCACTAACAACTCCAAAATTAGAGCAATCTGTTAGGGTATCGGTTGTCCCTGAGATAAGACTCGCCATATATATCTTCTGCATACTGAAAACTTTTCATGGGAAATCTGGTAAACTGTACTATGTATATTTAAGAGGACTAGAACTAGTCACAGCCAGTTTGAATATTCTAGATATGACTACAATTCTACAGTAAATCACTCCACTGAGTGTCATAAGGAGCCGTAAGCTAAAGTTAGTAACATAACAAGCGATGACTTCATAAAATAATCAAACTATAAAACTCCCTATCTTACTTTAAAATATATAGAGGCATTGTACTTCATAAAAGTGATTATTAAAATTGTGGGAATTAGTAAAAGTTTACATTCGACTTAAATGGATCAACAAACGCTTTAATGATAATATACATGGTACTTTTTCAATGCCTACATTTCTGGAACGTTAAATCCTTGCTGTTCACAGCCGTTCGAGTTGACGACTCACTCTGAAGTTGGAGGGAACTTTCGTGGTGCACAAGCATAGTTTAGTAAATAATTTACAGTGTGACCAGAAAAAAGTTGTGGTATGACGCAGCCGATAAACTATCGTCTGGTGTTGCCCACATAACAGTCGCCTGTACGTCGAGCTCCAAACATGTTATAGCATGTCACCGAGGCAACGAAAGCCTATCGGTTTGTCCGAGCCCCACTTTTCACTTCGGATGATATTCGGTGGGAAACCAGTCAAATCAATTAAATAAAGGTGAGCAATCGGTATTGAACCAAGAAGGCTTGCTAAACTATCTCTTCCTAAAGTAACATTCGAAAGTAATGTTTTCTTGCGTCATGCCATATCTGTACTCTATCAGGGATGTACTTGATGTCATTGGTGTCTTCACTAATAAGTGGGGGAAGTAATCTTCCGTTGGTTTTCTGTAATTACCAAAATTGCATTTTATTTATACATTCTATTCACATTCTTTAGTCTCGATCGTAGAATATTTTCTTGCGCCTTGTTGAGGAAATTTCAAGACTGACAGAGTGGTGTTTTCCTTCTATAAGAGCATGTCTATGTTCTTAGCCCAGAAGAGACTTTAGCAACAGGATATGAACTTCAACCGTCTGTGATGTTGGCGATGTCAGTGAAGTTGACGACTGTGAAAAACATCGGATAATCAACGGAAGATAGCATTGCGTTAGTAAAATATCAGCGGTTTTAGAGAACATTCATACTGATAAACAAATTAATCCGACAAGGTAGAAAATGTTGGCATTAAATACTTTTTCCACACAATGCTCCGTTTATTCAACAATCATGATGTTGGACTTACCGAGTCACACACGCTGAAGAACCGCATTTGTGTGTGATGTGACATCAATACCAGGCAAACAATTAAAGTACTACCACTTTGGTCTTGACATGTATGTTTTGTTCTTACAATGTTAACATTGTTGAACCTTGACGTACATCTATTAATATTGTCTAATATATATTGTTTGAACCTAGCTAGTTTGTAGACTTAAAACTAGACTGTATCCTATAAATCTTGGGAGTTTCATGCACCTCTAAGCGTTAAAGCGTTAAAAGCGTTTTATGATCAGGCTTCAAGACTGTAGTCACAAAGTTTATCTTTAGAAAGAAGTGTCTCGAAATTCAAAAATTCGTTTGAAGAATGGTGATGACGTCATTTCCCTCGTATCTGTGCAGGATAACTCGTAATTATGATGGACACCGTCTGGCGATTCTATTCCGCAAGGGGTTTGAATAACTGAGACTTTTAAATGACTTTTTTGTTTAATTTTCTTATATGTAATCAAAACAAAACTCGCTAGGACACGCTCTCTTAATTTCTTTAAATGCCGTTTATCTCTTCAAGTATATTTTCCATGATTTACATGTTTACAATTTTTATTGATAATTTTTGAATCTAAACAAGGCAAAGATTATGGACTATTTTTCTTGCACATCTATAGTTTAGAAACATTGTGTCTTGTATGATTATAAATTAACTTCAGTTTTGCATTTCATAATCTGAATTACGAAATGGGGAAGTAATTTGCTCTTGATGTATTGCCTCATATATGCAACTGCAAGAGATTTACATTTCCTTGCGACGTACAGATAAGAAATGTTGCCATGTTGAATATGTGTCGTACCTCTGCACCCTATAGAACAAATTGCCATGCCATAAATGTAAATTAATGTACGAGATTTCAAGGTATATTGACAGGAAGTGGTGCCTTGCGTTGCAAAGAGGGTGGGTAAAGTCTGGGACCACCGTATATCATTTGAAGAGGACATTTTAGGAACAGTTAGCTAATTCTTCACATTGTATGACACCTGCCAAAGCAGGCTGCCATTGTCGAGTCGCAACCCTGTCTCCATTTTGCTGTAATTACATATTTTATCAACTAATGTTGAATATCTACGTAAAATTCTTTGGCATAAAGTTATAAAATATGTTCCGTATTTGGTTATGAGTATACTGTTTTAGAGCAACTAGCATGTAATTTGAAATTTATTCATTGCTGACACTAGAATCCTGCCGTAAAAACGCTCGGCCATCAAAATCATTTTATTTGGTAAATTATGTTTCCCGCTCAAATTGCTTTGCCGCATTAGGTCAGATTTTCCCCCTTTTTCTCCAGCATTCATCATTCGAGTATATATTATGAGAACAGCAACTCTGTGGTAAGATTCGATGCTTCTAGGCCTTGTTTAATAAGTCGTGTAATCACTATGGCATTACTAATTGTTGTGTAATTTTGATTTGTATTGTAATAAACCGACTTGACATAAGGGGCCATAAACTAAAGTTAAGTTAGTAATATAGCAAGCGATGACTTCATAAAATGATCAAACTATAAGACTCCCTATCTTACTTTAAAATATAGAGGCATTGTACTGCATAAAAGAGATTAATAAAATTGTTGGGAATTAGTAAAAGTTTACATTCGACTAAAATGGATCAACGAACGCTTTAATGATAATATACATGGTAGTTTTTCAATGTCTACATTTCTGTAACGTTAAATCCTTGCTGCTCACAGCCGTGCGAGTTAATGACTCTGCAGTTGTAGGGAACTTTCATGCTGCGCAAGCATAGTTTAGTTAATAATTTACAGCTTGACCCAAAAAAAAAGAGTTGTTGGATGACGCTGCCGATGAAATACCAGGCTGGTATTACCTACATAACAGTCGACTGTACGTCGAGCTCCAAACATGCTATAGCATGTCACCGAGGAATCGAAAGCCTATCGCTTTGTCCGAGCCCAATTTTTCACTTCGGATGATATTCGGTGAGAAACCACAGTCAAATCAATTGAACAAATGTGAACGACCGGTCTTAAAGTAACACTCGAAAGTAATGTTTTCTTGCATCATTCCATATCTGTAGTCTATCAGGGATGTACTTAATGTCATCTGTACTCTGTCAGGGATGTACGTGATGTCACTTGTTGTCTTCACTAAAAATTGAAGACAACAACTTTGGGGGAAGTAATCTGCCGTTGGATTTTTTTAATTATCAACATTCCATTTTTGAATACATTCTATTCACATTCTTTAGTCTCGATCGTAGAATATTTTCTCGCGCCTTGTTGAGGAAATTTCAAGACTGACAGAGTGGTGTTTTTTTTCTATTAGAGCATGCCTATGTTCTTAGCCCAGAAGAGACTTTAGCAACAGGATATGAACTTCAACCGTCTGTGATGTTGGTGGTGGCAGTGAAGTTGACGACTGTGAAAAACATCGGATAATCAACGGAAGATAGCATTGCGTTAGTAAAATATTAGCGGTTTTAGAGAACATTCAATTATATTGATAAACAAATTAATCCGACAGGGTAGAAAATGTTGGCATTAAATACTTTTTCCACACAATGCTCCGTTTATTCAACAATCATGATGTTGGACTTACCGAGTCACATACGCTGAAGAACCGCATTTGTGTGTGATGTGACATCAATACCAGGAAAAAAATTAAAGTACTAACACTTTGGTCTTGAAAGCTTATTTTTTGTTCTTACAATGTTAACATTGTTAAACCTTGACGTACATCTAATATATATTGTTTGAACCTAGCTAGTTTGTAGACTTAAAATTAGACTGTATCCCATAAATCTTGGGAGTTTCATGTATCACTAAGCGTTAAATAAAAAATTCTTTTTTGATCAGGCTTCAAGACTGTAGTCACAAAGTTCATCTTTAGAAAGAAGTGTCTCGAAATTCAAAAATAGTGTCTCGAAATTCAAAAATTCGTTTGAAGATTGGTGATGACGTCATTCCCCTCGTATCTAAGCAGGATAACTCGTAATTATGATGGACATCGTCTGGCGATTCTCTTCCGCAAGGGGTTCGAATAACTGAGACTTTTAAATGACTATTTTGCTTAATTTTCTTATATGTAATCAAAACAAAACTCGCTGGGATACGTTTTCTTAATTTCTTTAAATGCCGTTTATCTCTTCAAGTATATTTTCCATAATTTACATGTTTACAATTTTTATTGATAATATTTGTATGTAAACAAGGCAAAGATTATGGACTATTTTTCTTGCACATCTATAGTTTAGAAAAATTGTGTCTTCTATAATCATTGAAGCCTCTGGTTATAAATTAACTTCAGTTTTGCATTTCATAATCTGAATTGCGAAATGGGGAAGTAATTTGCTTTTGATGTATTGCCTCATATATGCAACTGCAAGAGATTTACATTTCCTTGCGACGTACAGATAAGAAATGTTGCCATGTTGAATATGTGTCGTACCTCTGCACCCTATAGAACAAATTGCCATGCCATAAATGTAAATTAATGTACGAGATTTCAAGGTATATTGACAAGAAGTGGTGCCTTGCGTTGCAAAGAGGGTGGGTAAAGTCTGGGACCACCGTATATCATTTGAAGAGGACATTTTAGGAACAGTTAGCTAATTCTTCACACTTTATGACACCTGCCGAAGCAGGCTACCATTGTCGAGTCGCAACACTGTCTCCATTTTGTTGTAATTACATATTTTATCAACTAATGTTGAATATCTACGTAAAATTGTAAGGCACAAAGTTATAAAATATGTTCCGTGTTTGGTTGTGAGTATACTGTTTTAGAGCAATTAGCATGTAATTTGAAATTTATTCATTACTGACACTAGAATCCTGCCATAAAAACTCTCGGCCATTAAAATCACTTTATTTGGTCAATTATGTTTCCCGCGCAAATTGCTTTGCCGCATTACTTCAGAGTTTTCCCGTTTTCTTCAGCGTTCATCATAAGACTATATTATGAGAACCGCAACTCTGTGGTAAGATTATATGCTTCTAGGCCTTGTTTAATAAGTCGTGTAATCACTATGGCATTACTAGTTGTTGTGTAATTTTGATTTGTATTGTAATAAACCGACGTGTGGCTTTCCGCAGAACTGAATTACTCGCTTCTGTTATTATTCTCACCTTCACATTACTTCCCACCAACTGTACGTAAAAAGAAGGCCTTAATCTGGATGAAGTAGACAGAATCTATGGAAAATGTCGTGTACTTTGAAAATAATTATGCAAAGAAATGTCCAAGTTTGAGCGTATACGTACCATCAAAAACCTACAAGCTCCGGTTCGACGAGATAGTAAAACAGTAGGCCCTAAACATCGCTTTCTTCCTTTTCAACAGTGAAAGTGAAGAGAGAGAGAGAAAAAATGCGGATTTTATAACACGGCGTTGGCAAGCATTGAGCTCACCGTTATTATATTACTGCATTTTACCTTAGTTTACCGATAAGTGAATTACAATAGATATTGAACTATCTAAGGCTACAGAAACATTTTGACCACAACCAAAGGTGGTCCTTTTCTACATTCTTCCATTTTGTTGAATAGCAATCTACACGATTTAAACGTGCGTTTAAGCGATACCAGGATGTCAAATTTCGCTAAAAGCACAACTATGGGTCTATTTCAAGAGGACTAGTCACAGCCAGTTTGAATTTTCTAGTTTTGACCACAATTCTACAGTAAATCACTCCACTGAGGGTCACAAGGAGCCATAAACTAAAGTTAGTAACATAACAAGCGATGACTTCACAAAAATAATCAATTATAAAACTCCCTATCTTACTTTAACTTATAAAGAGACATTGTACTGCACAAAAGAGATTAAAATTGTGGGGAATCAGTAAAAATTTACACTCGACTAAGATGGATTAACTAACCCTTTAACGATAATATTCATGATAGGTTTTTTAATGCCTAGATTTCTCTAGCCGTGCGAGTTGATGAATCTGCCGTTGTAGGGAACTTTCGCGGTGCGCAAGCATAGTTTAGTTAATAATTTACAGCGTGACCAGAATAAAAGAAATGTCGGATGACGCAGCCGATAGACCAAATAGGGCTATTTCCCACACAACAGTCACCTGTACGTCGAGCTCGTATGATCGACTGTGCACGATCATGGGTGTTCGGTTTCAAACCAATCGTGAACTACTGGGGCATTCACAGTATACTGTGACAATCGACGCTGCAGTTCGTGATTTCCAAACATGCTATAGCATGCTACCGAGGAAACGAAAGCCTATCGGTTTGTCCGAGCCCCACATTTTGCTTCGTACGATATTCGGTGAGAACCCACAGTCAAATGAAGTGAACGCAGGTGAGCGATCGGTATTCGACTAAGAAGACTTGCTAAAACTGTCTATTACTTAAACTAACACTCGAAATTAATATTTTCTTGCATCATTCCATATATGTACTCTATCAGGGATGTTCTTGATGTCATCTGTACTCTATCAGGGATGTACGTGATGTCACTTGTTGTCTTCACTAATAAATGAAGACAACAACTGTTGGGGAATAATCGGCCGTTGGATTTTTGCAATTATCAACATTCCATTTTTGAATACATTCTATTCACATTCTTTAGTCTCGATCGTAGAATATTTTCTTGCGCCTTGTTGAGGAAAATTCTAGACTGAAAGGGTGGTGTTTTTCTTCTATCAGAGCACATCTGTGTTCACAGCCCAGAAGAGATTTTAGCAACAGGATTTCAACTTCAACCGTCTGTGATGTTGGCGATGTCAGTGAAGTTGACGATGGTGGAAAATATCGGATAATCAAGGGAAGATAGCATTGTGTAAGTATAATATTAGCGGTCCTCAGAGAACATTCAATTACACTGATAAACAAATTAATCCGACAAGGCAGCGAAAATTTGACATTAAACATTATTTTCATACCATGCTATGTTTATTCAACAATCATGATGTTTGATTTACCGAGTCACATGCGCTGAAGACAACATTTGTAACTGACGTAACATCAAGACAGGGCAAAACGTATTTCTTCCACTTAGGTTGTGACAGGTTATGTTGTGTTCTTACAATGTTCACATTGTTGAACCTTGACGGTCATCTATTTCTTTTGGCTAATATATATTGCTTGAATCTAGTTTGTAGACTTAAAACTAGACTGTATCCCATAAATCTTGCAAGTTTCGTTCATCACTAAGCGTTAAATAAAAATTTATTTTACCACCAGGCTTCAAGACTGTAGTCACACTGTTGATCTTCAGAAAGAAGTCTCTGAAAATTCCAAAATCCGTTTGACGAATGATGATGACGTCATTCGGATCTGTGCAGGATATCTCGCAATTATAATGGACGCATCGTCTTGCACTTGTCTTCCGCAAGGGTTTTCGAATTGAGATTTTGAAATGTCTTTACTGTTTGATTTCTTTATATATAGAATCAGAACAAAACTCGCTTAGACAAGTTTTCCTAATTTCTTCAAGTGCCTTTCATCTTTTCTTCTTTATATGTTTACAACTTTTATTGATAATTTTTGTATCTAAACATGGCAAATACAATAGAATATCGTCTTTTTTGCACATCTATAGTTAAGAAACATAATGTTTTGAAATATGATTGAAGCATTTGAGTCGATTAACTTCAAGCCCTTGCATTATCTAGAAATGGGGAAGTAATTCGCTTTTGATATAATGCCCCATATAAGCAACTGCAAGAGATTTGTATTTCATGGCGGTGTAGAGATAACAAATGTTGCCAGCTTTGAGTACTTGTTGCACCCCTACACTCTATAGAACAAATTGCCCTGCCATAAATGCAAATTAATGGATGTTGACAAGAAGTGGTGCCTTGCATTGCAAAGAGGGTGATTAAAGTCAGAGACCACCGTATATCATTTGAAGAGGACATTTTAGGAACGGTTAGCTAATCCTTTACATTTTATGACAGCTACCAGACTACCATTGTCGAGTCGCAACCCTGTCTCCATGTTGTTGTAATTACATATTTTATTAACTTTTATTAAATATCTACGTAAAATTGTAAGTCACAAAGTTGATATATTTGTATTTTCCGCCTTTGTTTGTGAATACACTGTAAAGAGGTTAAAATGTAATTTGAAATTTATTCATTACTGACTCTGGGAAACTGAGATAGAAACTCTCAGCCAATCAAAATCACTTTGTTTCGTCAATTATCATTCCCGCTAAAATTGCTTTGCCGTTTTTGTTTAAAGTTTTCCCGTTTTCTCCAGCATTCATCATTGTAGTATATATAATGAGAACCGTAACTCTCTGGCAAGATTCTGATGCTTCCAGGCCTTGTTTGATAAGTCTTGTAATTACTCTGGTATTACTAGTTGTTTTGCAAGTTGGATTCATATTGTAATAAATCAACTTGTAGCTTTACACAGAACTGAATCACTCGCTTCTGTTTGTACTCTCATATTCACATTACTCCCCAACTATTGTAAATGAAAAGATGAATAGTAATGTTTAGTTTACTGTGACGACCTGACACAGCTCGAATTTCTTTTCCACATGGGTCACTTCTGCGAATAGGACATACATCAGATCGAAAGAAATAATTCCGCAGCTACCGACTGAAGACACGGTGTAGCACGTACCTTTATTGTCAAACTTCGTGAAAAAATGAGTCATTAAACTTGCTAGAAAGAAGAGAAAGAAAAATATCAATAAAATCATATTATTAGAGGAATACGGTCAAGATGCACCCTTCTCCTTTTCGTCTTACAATGCTTGAAAACGTAATAAAATCATCATTAATCATCTTATAAGTGGAATACAATGTATTAACCCATGAAGAAAGACAGTATCTTAATTGCATAACATAGGATCGGAGGGTAATTTTAATCCCAACAAGAGTAGCTGAATTTCAAATATTCCAAACTGTGTGTTTTACAAGGGAAGTTTGGGCAGGGCATGAGCGCCCTCGTACGACTTTTCTTCCAGTCTATGATTGTTGCTATTGAGAAACAATCGAAACAGACCTACAGTTGTTTTTTAGAGAAATTTGATATCCTGGTATCGCTCAGACGCACTTTAAAAATCGCGTAGATTGCCATTCTATAAAAATGAAGAAAGTAGAAAAGAACCTGCTTGGCTCTACACGATATTACACGTAGCAGCCACAGTCGCTTGTGAATTAATACACGACGGCCGCTTCCATTTCTCATGACAACAGAGTTCTTTTTTCCAATGTTTACACACGCCAAAAGAAGTTTCTAAACTAGGATCCAGTGATAGCCGAGATGTAAATCTACAAAAGAGACTTCTCAACATGGCGTTGATGAAAATTGCCATCTTTCTGCTTATATACTGTTTAACTATTCTCCGCTACATTCCGATAGTAAATAAGTTTGAATTTTCTAAATATAACTACAATTGGACAGTAGCCTAATTCACTCTATAGATAGTGTCATGTCACAGGGAACCGTAAACCAAATTAGTAACATAACAAACGATGACTTCACCAAATGATCGAACAATAAAACTCCCTATCTTGCTCTAAAATATAAAGATACATTGTACTGCAGAAAATAGAGTACTAAAATCATGAGAAATCACTTAAATTTCAAATTCAACTAAAATGGATTGACTAACGATAACGGTCTAATTCTTTCATGGCTACATCTCTGTAGTCACTGTTTAGATCCTTTCTGCTCAATCTCAAATTGACAGCCGTGTGAGTTGTTGAATTAGTTTGGTCCCTGCCCCATTTCTACCGCTGGCTGCGCTGCTGTAGCGCCAGCAGCGTTAGCAAGGGGGCAGGGAGAATTTCGGGGGAATTTCCGTGCATAATTTAGTTACTCATTTACAGTGTGACCACTATAAAAGAGCTGTCGGATGACGCAGTCGATCAACACGACTTAGTGTCCACAGTCGTTTTACATCGAGCTCCCATGATCTACAGCGCATTTCAAAGTGGTGGCTTCGCAGCCGATCATGGGAGCTCGGTTTACAGCAACTGTGGACTACTGTGACATATGTACTGCGACCATGGACACCGCACTTCGTGATTTAAAAACATGCTATAGCATGCTACCGAAGAAACGAAAGCCTATTGGTTTGTCCCCACTTTTTGCTTCGCACGATATTCGGTGGGAGACCACAGTCCAATCAATTGTCAACAAAGGTGAGCGATCGGCATTCGACCAAGAAGGCTTGCAAAGCTGTCTCTTACAGTAACACTCGAAAGTATTGTTTCTGTGCATTCCATATTTGAACTCTACCAGGGATGAACTCGATGTCATCATGCAATAATCAGTGAAGACCACAAGTTAATAGGAAATAATGTCCTGTTGGATTCCCATGTTACCAACATTGCATTTTTGAATACATGGTATTTATTCAATCGTATTGTAATCAAAGGATGTTTTCTTGCGCCTTTTTTAGGAAAAATTGAGACTGACAGTATGGTATTTTTTCTTCTTTTAGAGCACGTCTATGTTGTCAACCCAAAAGCGACTTTAGCAACAGGATTTCGACTTCAACCATCTGTGATGTCGGCGGTGTCAGTGAAGTTGACGATGGTGGAAAATATCAGATAATCAAGGGAAGATAGCATTGTGTAAGTATAATATTAGCGGTATTCAGAAAACATTCAATTACACTGATAAATAAATTAATCCGACATGATAGAAAATGTTGGCATTAAATAATTTTTTCATCCAATGCTCCGTTTATTCAACAATGTTACCGAGTCACATACGCTGAAGAACAGCATTTGTGTGTGATGTGACTTCAATACCAGGCACAAAATTAAAGTACTATTACTTTGGTCTTGAAAGGTTATTTTTTGTTATTACAATGTTGGCATCTTGACGAACATTTATTTCAATTGTCCATTATATATTGCTTTAACTTAGTTTGTAGACTTAAAAGTAGACATGCCATAAATCTCGAAGGTTTAATAAAAAATTCTTTTACGACCAGGCTTCAAGACTGTAGTCATGCTGTTCATCTTTAGAAAGAAGTCTCTGGTACTTCAACAATCCGTTTGACGAATGGTGATGACGTCATTCCCACGGATCCGTCCAGGCTAAATCGCAATGATGTTTGATATCGTGTAGCACGTCTCTTCTGCAAGAAGGTTCGATTTGAGAGTTTTAACAAGTTTTCTTTTTTGTTTAATTGCCTTTTATCTGTTCCAGTAAGTGGTACCTTGCGTTGCATTTTAGGAACCGTTAGCTAAATCAATCGCACATTGCATTATCAGAATTACGAAATCGGAAAGTAATTCGCTTTTGATATAATACCCCATAAGCTTATAAGCAACTGCAAGGGGTTTATATTTCATGGTGGTGTAGAGATAACAAATGTTGCCAGCTTTGGGTATTTGTCGCACCCCTACACTCTATAGAACAAATTGCCATGCCATCAATGCAAATTAATAGATGTTGACAAGAAGTGGTGCCTTGCATTGCTAAGAGGAAGGGTAAAGTCTGGGACCACCGTATATCATTTGAAGAGGACATTTTAGGAACAGTTAGCTAATCCTTCACACTTTATGACACCTGCCAAAGCAGACTACCATTGTCGAGTCGCTACCCTGTCTCCATTTTGTTGTAATTACATATTTTTTTAACTTTTATTAAATATCTACGTAAAATTGTAAGTCACAAAGTTTTGTATGTTCCGCCTTTGGTTGTGAATATACTGTTTTAAAGAGGTTAAAATGTAATTTGAAATTTATTCATTACTGACTCTAGGAACCTGAGATAGAAACTCTCAGCCAATCAAAATCACTTTATTTCGTCAATAATCATTCCTGCTCAAATTGCTTTGCCGTTTTCTCGAGCATTCATCATTAAAGTATATATAATGAGAACCGTCAATCTGTGGCAAGATTCTGATGCTTCTAGGCCTTGTTTGATAAGTCTTGTAATCACTCTGGTGTTACTATAGTTGCTGTGTAAGTTGGATTCATATTGTAATAAATCAACTTGTAGCTTTACACAGAACTGAATCTCTCGCTTCTGTTTGTACTCTCATCTTCACATTACTCCCCCACAATTGTAAATGAAAAGATGAATAGTAATGTTTAGTTTACTGTGACGACCTGACACAGCTCGAATTTCTTTTCCACATGGGTCACTTCTGCGAATAGGACATACATCAGATCGGAAGAAATAATTCCGCTGTCAGTGACTGAAGACACGGTGTAGCACGTACCTTTATTGTCAAACTTCGTCCGACTACCTTTTTTGTAATGATATTGGATTTTTTTTGTGAATCGTAACCCTCTCCCTTAAGGGGAAGACCCAACCGACTCTGCAAGAAATGCTAAACTCCAGATTTTTTAAAAGAGCATGAATACATGTAACGATGATGTTGTAAAGTTCAGTGAAGTCTTCTGGTGGTACGATTGTGTTATCACAGGTGCTGATCAGAAGTACTATCTCTTTGTCAAGGTTAGCTTTGACGTAGACCGTCAGAGTGTCCGACTGGAAGATCTGTGATGTGAGGGGGCTCCTGTCTTCTTTGTTCCGCAAAAGATTATTATTCCGACAAAGTGGCAAATAAAACAAAATCTACATAACTGTAAGTGTGTCGAGCGGACGAACAAAATCACAAAGAGACTTGTCTGGAAAAATGTGATTAAACTTGCTAGAAAGTAGAGAAAGAAAAATATCATTAAAATCATATTATTAGAGGAACACGTTCAAGATGCATCCTTCTCCTTCAAGTCTTACAAGGCTTGAAAACGTGATAACATCATCAACTTTATTAATCATCTTAGAAGTGGAATACAATGTATTAACCCATGAAGAAAGACAGTATTTTAATTTCACAACACAGGATTGGAGGATCATTTTAATCCCAACAAGAGTAGCTGAAATTCTGATGTTCCAAACTTTGTGTTTTACAAGGGAAGTTTGGGAAGGGCATAAGCGCCCTCGTACGACTTTTCTTCCAGTCTATGATTGTTGCTATCGAGAAACAATCGAAACAGACCTACAGTTGTTTTTTAGAGAAATTTGATATCCTGGTATCGCTCAGACGCACTTTAAAAATCGCGTAGATTGCCATTCAATAAAAAAGAAGAAAGTAGAAAAGAACCACCTTGGCTCTACACGATATTACACGTAGCAGCCACAGTCGCTTGTGAATCAATACACGACGGCCGCTGTGAAGTATGCATTAGAAAAGCATACCTCACAGCTGTTGAGCGACTGTGCTAGCATCCAATGGCCTAACTGTATGTGAAGGGGATTGGTTTCCACAGACGTATTTTCGATTACTGGTATGATATTTCATTATGTGTATATACGTACATACATACACACACAGATATATATATATATATATATATATATATATATATATATATATATATATATATATATATATATATATATATATATATATATATTTATATACAAATAAAGAACAGCGATATTTCATCACCTAAAATTGTAATTTAGCCAAATAGCGCCATAACCGACCTGACTTTATGAACCTCACTAACAACTCCAAACTAGGGCAATCTTTCCCTTAAGATTATTGTTAAAGATATCGGTTTTCCCTGGGATAAGAGTCGCCATATATATCTTCTGCATACTGAAAACTTTTCATGGGAAATCTGGTAAACCGTACTATGTACATTCAAGAGAACTACGACTAGTCACAGCCAGTTTGAATGTTCTAGTTATGACTACAATTCTGCAGTAAATCACTCCATAGATAGTGTCACGAGGGGCCGTAAACTAAAGTTAGTAACGTAACAAGCGATGACTTCATAAAATGATCAAACTATAAAACTCCCTATCTTACTTTAAAATATAGGGGTATTGTACTGCATAAAAGATATTAATAAAATTATGGGGAATTAGTAAAAAGTTTACATTCGACTAAAATGGATCAACGAACGCTTTAATGATAATATACATGGTAGTTTTTCAATGTCTTCATTTCTGTACCGTTAAATCCTTGCTGCTCACAGCCGTGCGAGTTAATGACTCTGCAGTTGTAGGGAACTTTCATGCTGCGCAAGCATAGTTTAGTTAATAATTAACAGCTTGACCCAAAAAAATAGAGTTGTTGGATGACGCAGCCGATGAAATACCAGGCTGGTATTACCTACATAACAGTCGACTGTACGTCGAGCTCCAAACATGCTATAGCATGTCACCGAGGAATCGAAAGCCTATCGCTTTGTCCGAGCCCAATTTTTCACTTCGGATGATATTCGGTGATAAACCACAGTCAAATCAATTGAACAAATGTGAACGATCGGTCTTAAAGTAACACTCGAAAGTAATGTGGAGTTGACGACTGTGAAAAACATCGGATAATCAACGGAAGATAGCATTGCGTTAGTAAAATATCAGCGGTTTTAGAGAACATTCATACTGATAAACAAATTAATCCGACAAGGTAGGAAATGTTGGCATAAATACTTTTTCCACACAATGCTCCGTTTATTCAACAATCATGATGTTGGACTTACCGAGTCACATACGCTGAAGAACCGCATTTGTGTGTGATGTGACATCAATACCAGGCAAAAAATTAAAGTACTACCACTTTGGTCTTGACATGTATGTTTTGTTCTTACAATGTTAACATTGTTGAACCTTGACGTACACCTATTAATATTGTCTAATATATATTGTTTGAACCTAGTTTGTAGACTTAAAATTAGACTGTATCCCATAAATCTTGGGAGTTTCATGCATCACTAAGCGTTAAATAAAAATTTCTTTTATGATCAGGCTTCAAGACTGTAGTCACAAAGTTCATCTTTTGAAAGAAGTGTCTCGAAATTCAAAAATCCGTTTAAACGAATGGTGATGACGTCAGTCCCCTCGTATCTGTGCGGGATAACTCGTAATTATGATGGACATCGTCTGGCAATTCTCTTCCGCAAGTTAGGGGTTCGAACAACTGAGACTTTTAAATGACTTTTTTGTTTAATTTTCTTATATGTAATTTAAACAAAACTCGCTAGGACACGTTTTCTTAATTTCTTTAAATGCCATTTATCTCTTCAAGTATATTATCCATGATTTACATTTTACAATTTTTATTGATAATTTTGTATCTAAACAAGGCAAACATTATGGACTATTTTTCTTGCACATCTATAGTTTAGAAAACTTGTGTCTTCTATAATCATTGAAGCCTCTGGTTATGAATTAACTTCAGTTTTGCATTTCATAATCTGAATTGCGAAATGGGGAAGTAATTTGCTTTTGATGTATTGCCTCATATATGCAACTGCAAGAGATTTACATTTCCTTGCGACGTACAGATAAGAAATGTTGCCAGCGTTGAGTATGTGTCGTACCTCTGCACCCTATAGAACAAATTGCCATGCCATAAATGTAAATTAATGTACGAGATTTCAAGGTATATTGACAAGACGTGGTGCCTTGCGTTGCAAAGAGGGTGGGTAAAGTATGGGACCACCGTATATCATTTGAAGAGGACATTTTAGGAACAGTTAGCTAATTCTTCACATTGTATGACACCTGCCAAAGCAGGCTGCCATTGTCGAGTCGCAACCCTGTCTCCATTTTGTTGTAATTACATATTTTATCAACTAATGGTAAATATCTACGTAAAATTGTAAGGCACAAAGTTATAAAATATATTCCGTGTTTGGTTGTGAATATACTGTTTTAGAGCAATTAGCATGTAATTTGAAATTTATTCATTGCTGACACTAGAATCCTGCCGTAAAAACGCTCGGCCATCAAAATCATTTTATTTGGTCAATTATGTTTCCCGCTCAAATTGCTTTGCCGCATTAGGTCAGATTTTCCCCCTTTTTCTCCAGCATTCATCATTCGAGTATATATTATGAGAACAGCAACTCTGTGGTAAGATTCGATGCTTCTAGGCCTTGTTTAATAAGTCGTGTAATCACTATGGCATTACTATTGTTGTGTAATTAGGGGCCCAAGCCTACCGGCTGGGCCCCTATTGGTTTCGTAGGAGTTCAATATTCTTCTTCTTCTTCCGCTTCTTCTTCTTCCTCTTCTTCCGCCGCTTTTTTGCCCCTCTTGATCTCAGGAACCGCTTAACGTTAAGTTCTCAAACTTACAGGGCTAATAGGTACTAATGGGTACTAGTGCATGTTATCCTTAAAATTGTGATTGATCACGTGACCTGGCGGCCATATTGGATTTTCCAAAAACCTAAAAATGCCTTTTTCTGCTGACCTAGGGGTCTAGTCAGTTTGAAATTTTTTACATAGCAAACATGACCTAAGGTCTTAAAAATTGGCATATAAAATCGCGTGCGGTCATGTGACCTTGGCCGCCATATTGGATTTTAAGAAAATCGTGATTTAATCTTTAAAATCTTCTTCTCGAGAACCAACACACCGATTCAACTGAAAATTTACATGTGACATCTTAAGTGTAATCTCTTTCAAGTTTGCGAAAGGCGTTTTGATCGGTCACGTGGTTTGGCCGCCATATTGGATTTTGCGAAAATCGTGATTTAATCTTTAAAAATCTTCTTCTCCAGAACCAACACACCGATTCCACTGAAATTAGACATGTAACATCTTAAGTGTGATCTCTTTCAAGTTTGCAAAGGGCGTTTTGATCGGTCACGTGGTCTGGCCGCCATATTGGATTTTTGCGAAAATCGTGATTTAATCTTAAAAATCTTCTTCTCCAGAACCAACACACCTACTCGACTGAAATTTTACATGTTACATCCTAAGTGTGATCTCTTTCAAGTTTGCGAAAGGCGTTTTGATCGGTCACGTGGTTTGGCCGCCATATTGGATTTTGCGAAAATCGTGATTTAATCTTTAAAAATCTTCTTCTCCAGAACCAATGCACCGATTGGACTGAAATTTGACAAGTAACATCTTAAGTGTGATCTCTTTCAAGTTTGCGAAAGGCATTTTGATCGGTCACGTGATTTGGCCGCCATATTGGATTTTCGAAAAATACCAATTTACTCTTTAAAAAGCTTCTTCTTGAGAAGTAAACACCAGTTCAGTTGAAATGTTACTCAGGTCATCCTTAGGCTTATGTCTTTCAAGTTTATAAAAGACATTTGGATCGGTCACATGATTAACCGCTTGGGCCCCGCCAACGCTGCTTGCAGCTTTAATTTTGATTTGTATTGTAATAAACCGACTTGTGGTTTTCCGCAGAACTGAATTACTCGCTTCTGTTATTATTCTCACCTTCACATTACTTCCCACCAACTGTACGTAAAAAGAAGGCCTTAATCTGGATGAAGTAGACAGAATCTATGGAAATGTCGTGTACTTTGAAAATAATTATGCAAAGAAATGTCCAAGTTTGAGCGTATACGTACCATCAAAAACCTACAAGCTCCGGTTCGACGAGATAGTAAAACAGTAAACATCGCTTTCTTCCTTTCAACAGTGAAAGTTAAGAGAGAGAGAAAAAATGCGGATTTTATAAACACGGCTGTTAGCATGCATTAAGCTCACCGTTATTGTATTTCTGCATTTTACCTTAGTTTACCGATAAGTGATTTAGATATAGTGAACTATCTAAGGCTACAGAAACATCGTGACCACAACCAAAGGTGGTCCTTTTCTACATTCTTCCATTTTGTTGAATAGCAATCTACACGATTTAAACGTGCGTCTAAGCGATACCAGGATGTCAAATTTCTCTAAAAGCACAACTATGGGTCTATTTCAAGAGGACTAGTCACAGCCAGTTTGAATTTCTAGTTTTGACTACAATTCTACAGTAAATCACTCCACTGAGGGTCACAAGGAGCCGTAAACTAAAGTTAGTAACATAACAAGCGATGACTTCACAAAAATAATCAAACTATAAAACTCCCTATCTTACTTTAAAATATAAAGAGACATTGTACTGCATAAAAGAGATTAAAATTGTGGGGAATCAGTAAAAATTTACACTCGACTAAGATGGATTAACGAACCCTTTAACGATAATATTCGTGATAGTTTTTCCAATGCCTACATTTCTCTCGCCGTGCGTGTTGATGATTCTGCAGTTGTAAGGAATTTTCGGAATTTGGCGTTTTTTTCATGGTGCGCAAGCATAGTTTAGTTAATAATTTACAGCGTGACCAGAATAAAAGAAATGTCGGATGACGCAGCCGATAGACCAAATAGGGCTATTTCCCACACAACAGTTACCTGTACGTCGAGCTCGTATGATCGACTGTGCACGATCATGGGTGTTCGGTTTCAAACCAATCGTGAACTACTGGAGCATTCACAGTATACTGTGATAATCGACACTACAGTTCGTGATTTCCAAACATGCTATAGCATGATACCGAGGAAACGAACGCCTATCGCTTTGTCCGAGCCCCACATTTTGCCTCGTACGATATTCGATGAGAACCTACAGTCAAATCAAGTGAACACAGGTGAGCGATCGGTATTAAGCTAAGAAGACTTGCTAAAATTGTCTATTACTTAAACTAGCACTCAAAAGTAATATTTTCTTCCATCATTCCATATATGTACTTTATCAGGGATGTACTTGATGTCACCTGTTGTCTTCACTAATAAATGAAGACAACAACTGTGGGGGAAGTAATCTGCCGTTGGATTTTTGCAATTACCAAAATTGCATTTTGAATACATTCTATTCACATTCTTTAGTCTCGATCGTAGAATATTTTCTTGCGCCTTGTTGAGGAAAATTCTAGACTGACAGGGTGGTGTTTTTCTTCTATCAGAGCACGCCTGTGTTCCCAGCCCAGAAGAAATTTTAGAAACAGGATTTCAACTTCAACCGTCTGTGATGTTGGCGATGTCAGTGAAGTTGACGATGGTGGAAAATATCGGATAATCAAGGGAAGATAGCATTGTGTAAGTATAATATTAGCGGTCTTCAGAGAACATTCAATAACACTGATAAACAAATTAATCCGACAGGGTAGAAAATGTTGACATGAAATAGTTTTTTTTTCATACAATGCTCCGTTTATTCATCAAGAAAATCATTTGTGTGTGATGTGACTTCCATACCAGGTACAAAATTAAAGTACTATCACTTTGGTCTTGACATGTTATGTTTTGTTCTTACAATGTTAACATTGTTGAACCTTGACGAACATCTATTTATATTGTCTAATATATATTGTTTGAACCTAGTTTAGAGACTTAAAACTAGACTGTATCCCACAAATCTTGCACGTTTCGTTCATCACTAAGCGTTAAATAAAAATTTCTTTACGACCAGGCTTCAAGGCTGTATTCATACTGTTCATCTTCAGAAAGAAGTCTCTGGAAATCCAAAAATCCGTTTGACGAATGTTGATGACGTCATTCGGATCTGTGCAGGATATCTCGCAATTATAATGGACGCATCGTCTTCCACTTCTCTCCCGCAAGGGTTTTCGAATTGAGATCTTAAAATGTCTTTACTGTTTGATTTCTTTATATATAGAATCAGAACAAAACTCGCTTAGACAAATTTTCCTAATTTCTTCAAGTGCGTTTCATCTTTTCTTCTTCATATGTTTACAATTTTTATTGATAATTTTTGTATCTAAACAAGGCAAATACAATGGAATATCGTCTTTTTTTGCACATCTATTAGAACCATAGGTTTTTAAATGAGGATTGAAGCCACTGAGTCGATTAACTTCAATCGCAAATTGCATTATCAGAATTACGAAATGGGGAAGGAATTCGCTTTTGATATAAAGCCCCATATATGCAACTGCAAGAGGTTAATATTTTATGGCGGTGTAGAGATAACAAATGTTGCCAGCTTTGAGTATTTGTCGTACCCTTACACTCTATAGAACAAATTGGCATGCCATAAATGCACATTAATAGATGTTGACAAGAAGTGGTGCCTTGCATTGCAAAGAGGGTGGGTAAAGTCTGGGACCACCGTATATCATTTGAAGAGGACATTTTAGGAACAGTTAGCTAATCCTTCACATTTTATGACAATTGTCGAGTCGCAACCCTGTCTCCATGTTGCTGTAATTACATATTCTATTAACGTTTATTAAATATCTACGTAAAATTGTAAGTCACAAATTTAATATATAAGTATGTTCCGCCTTTGGTTATGAATATACTGTTTTAAAGAGGTTAAAATGTAATTTGAAATTTATTCATTACCTACTCTTGGAACCTGAGATAGAAACTCTCAGCCAATCAAAATCACTTTATTTCGTCAATAATCATTCCTGCTCAAACTGCTTTGCCGTTTTAAAGTTTTCCCGTTTTCTCGAGCATTCATCATTATAGTAATATTATGAGAACCGTAACTCTGTGGTAAAATTAGATGCTTCTAGGCCTTGTTTGATAAGTTTTGTAATCACTCTGGTATTACTAGTTGCTGTGTAAGTTGGATTCATATTGTAATAAATCAACTTGTAGCCTTACACAGAACTGAATCAGTCGCTTGTGTTTGTATTCTCATCTTCACATTACTCCCCATCAATGGTAAGGTTTAGTTTACTGTGACGACCTGACACAGCTCGAATTTCTTTTCCACATGGGTCACTTCTGCGAATAAAACATACATCAGATCGGAAGAGATATTTCCGCAGTCATTGATTGAGGTCACGGTGTAGCACGTTCCTTTATTGTCAAACTTCGTCTGACTACCTTTTTTGTAATGATATTGGATTTTTTGTGAATCCTAACTCTCCCTTAAGGGGAAGGCCCAACCGACTCTGGAAGAAATGCTAAACTCAAAATTTTATAAAAGAACATGAATACATGTAACGATGATGTTGTAAAGTTCAGTGAAGTCTTCTGGTGGTACGATTGTGTAATCACAGGTGTTGATCAGAAGTATTATCTCTTTGTCAAGGTTAGCTTTGACGTAGACCGTCTGAGTGTCCGACTGGAAGATCTGTCATGTGAGGGGGCTCCTGTCTTCTGTATTCCGCAAAAGATTATTCCGACAAAGTGGCAAATAAAACAAATCTACATAATTGTAAATGTGTCGAGCGGACGAACAAAATCACAAAGCAACTTGTCTAGAAAAATGTGATTAAACTTGCTAGAAAGTAGAGAAAGAAAAATATCATTAAAATCATATTATTAGAGGAACACGTTCAAGATGCATCCTTCTCCTTCAAATCTTACAAGGCTTGAAAACGTGATAACATCATCAACTTTATGAATCATCTTAGAAGTGGAATACAATGTATAAAGCCATGAAGAAAGACAGTATTTTAATTGCACAACACAGGATTGGAGGATCATTTTAATCCCAACAAGAGTAGCTGAAATTCTGATGTTCCAAACTGTGTGTTTTACAAGGGAAGTTATGGAAGGGCATGAGTGCCCTCGTACGACTTTTCTTGCAGTCTATGATTGTTGCTGTCGATAAACAATCGAAACAGACCAACAGTTGTTTTTAGAGAAACTTGATATCCTGGTATCGCTCAGACGCACTTTAGAAATCGTGTAGATTGCCATTCAATAAAAAGAAGAAAGTAGAAAAGAACCACCTTGCTCTACACGATATTACACGTAGCAGCCACAGTCGCTTGTGAATCAATACATGACGGCCGCTGTGAAGTATACATTAGGAAAGCATACCTCACAGCTGTTGAGCGACTGTGGTAGCATCCAATGGCCTAACTGTATGTGAAGGGATTGGTTTCCATAGACGTATTTTCGCATACTGGTATGATATTTCATTATGTGTATATACGTACATACATACACACACATATATATGTGTGTGTGTGAGATCTCTTTGCGTCAATTAACCCTCAAGTCAAATTCTATTGTCACTATTTTTGTTTTTTTTGTTGTTTTTGCTGTTTTTACATGTCGGTGGTATGTCCATGCAGCAAAATGTAGCAATCTGCAGTCAATTTCTGGCCACTTCCCTGTGTACATTGGTTTGTTCACTGATATTGTGGAAATGTGCTTTTTGAACTATATCTTGTTCCTTCGTCTTTCTAAATGTATGAATAGATAGTTTGACGATAACATTGGTATTAAAGGCATTGAAGAATTTCTTTTTGCAACAAATAAATAACAGCGATATTTCATCACCTAAAATTGTAATTTAGCCAAATAGCGCCATAACCGACCTGACTTCATGAACCTCAGTAGCAACTCCAAAAGTAGGGCAATCTTTCCCTTAAGATTATTGTTAAAGATATCGGTTTTCCCTGGGATAAGACTCGCCATATATATCTTCTACATACAGAAAACTTTTCATGGGAAATCCTGTAAACTGTACTATGTACATTCAAGAGGACTACGACTAGTCACAGCCAGTTTGAATGTTCTAGTTATGACTACAATTCTGCAGTAAATCACTCCATAGATAGTGTCGTAAGGGGCCGTAAACTAAAATTAGTAACATAACAAGCGATGACTTCATAAAATGATCAAGGGGCCGTAAACTAAAATTAGTAACATAACAAGCGATGACTTCATAGAATGATCAAATTATAAAACTCCCTATCTTACTTCAAAATATAGAGGCATTGTACTGCATATAAAAAGATTAATAAAATTTTGGGGAAATAGTAAAAGTTTACATTCGACAAAACGAATCAACGAACGCCTTAACGATAATATACATGGTAGTTTTTTAATGCCTACATTTCTGTAACGTGAAATCCTTGCTGCTCACAGCCGTGCGAGTTAATGACTCTGCAGTTGTAGGGAACTTTCGTGCTGCGCAAGCATAGTTTAGTTAATAATTTACAGCTTGACCCAAAAAATAGAGTTGTTGGATGACGCAGCCGATGAAATACCAGACTGGTATTACCTACATAAGAGTCGACTGTACGTCGAGCTCCAAACATGCTATAGCATGTCACCGAGGAATCGAAAGTCTATCGCTTTGTCCGAGCCCAATTTTTCACTTCGGATGATATTCGGTGAGAAACCACAGTCAAACCAATTGAACAAATGTGAACGACCGGTCTTCAACCAAGAAGACTTGCTAACCTATCTCTTCTTAAAGTAACACTCGAAAGTAATGTTTTCTTGCGTCATTCCTTACCTGTACTCTATCAGGGATGTACTTGATGTCACTTGTTGTCTTCACTACTAATAAAGACAACAACTGTGGGGGAAGTAATCTGCCGTTGGATTATTGCAATTACCAAAATTGCATTTTAATACATTCTATTCACATTCTTTAGTCTCGATCGTAGAATGTTTTTTGCACCTTGTTGAGGAAAATTCTAGACTGACAGAGTGGTGTTTTCCCTCTACCAGAGCATGTCTATGTTCTCAGCCCAGAAGAGACTTTAGAAACAGGATTTCAACTTCAACCGTCTGTGATGTTGGCGGTGGCAGTGAAGTTGACGACTGTGAAAAACATCGGATAATCAATGGAAGATAGCATTGCGTTAGTATAATATTAGCGGTTTTGAGAGAACATTCAATTATACTGATAAACAATTTAATCGACAGGGTAGAAAATGTTGGCATTAAATACTTTTTCCACACAATGCTCCGTTTATTCAACAATCATGATGTTGGACTTACCGAGTCACATACGCTGAAGAACCGCATTTGTGTTGATGTGACATCAATACCAGGCAAAAAATTAAAGTACTACCACTTTGGTCTTGAAAGCGTATTTTTTGTTCTTACAATGTTAACATTGTTGAACCATGACGAACATCTATTAATATTGTTTAATATATATTGTTTGAACCTAGTTTGTAGACTTAAAACTAGACTGTATCCAATAAATCTTGGGAGTTTCATGCATCAGTAAGCGTTAAATAAAAATTTCTTTTATGATCAGGCTTCAAGACTGTAGTCACAAAGTTCATCTTTAGAAAGAAGTGTCTCGAAATTCAAAAATTCGTTTGAAGAATGGCGATGACGTCATTCCCCTCGTATCTGTGCAGGATAACTCGTAATTATGATGGACATCGTCTGGCAATTCTCTTCCGCAAGGGGTTCGAATAACTGAGACTTTTAAATGACTTTTTTGTTTAATTTTCTTATATGTAATCAAAACAAAACTCGTTTTCTTAATTTCTTTAACACTTTCACCGCGGGAGGGCGCATTCTGCGCCAACGGCCAGACTGCGGGAGGCGCGTAAACGCGCCAAGAACGTACGCGTTTATATTCGTTCGATATACGTTGGCTTTGTTTGATCTACATCATGTTTGTTGACTATTTCCTCAAGCCTAGCGTAGTATACGAGGTAGAGGTCAAACCTAAATGAGCATGCGCGCCAAATTTGTAAACAAATGCCGCCATATTCGGTCATTTCTCGGCCGTGATTTGTAAGGATCGTGTGATCGGTTGTTGTTTTTCTCTCAGAGGGTATTTAAAAATGGCGATGCGGGCACAGTTTAACACCTACAAAGCCCTTGAGCATGTTTTTCTAGACACTTATAGTGGAATTGTCACTCTTCTTGAAACTGAACTAGACGAGATGGCGGAAGTCAAATTTCAAATTACAACTCTAATACAGAACTTGAATATGTTCCCAAACCAGTTGAGCAAACACAGAGATCGCAAGCAAGACACTGACAGGCAGGTAGGCAATCTGAGCATGCGACAAAGTGCGACAAAGGACCAGTGACTGACATCCCAAACGTTGATGGGGTATCCTGTGGATGTTGTACGACATCAATCTATCAATGACAATTACACATCGGACTGGCTACTAGTACATAAGCTTAAATAGAACATAGCTCTCTTTTGAATGTCAGATGATACCTGTTGTTTGAAGAAGAACTTGTAATAAATATGCATATTAATCTCATCTACGTGGAATATGTTTTAGCGTATGTGTTCCTCCTACTGAATTTGAGTTGATAAAACGTAAGTGGTAATTTTTAAAGTGTTACGCTGAGAAAAAGACATTTATATATTGAAATAACAAAAAATGCAACATTTTTTGATTTTTTTTGTAAAATCCAATATGGCCGCCATGATCACGTGATCTTCAAGGCGTGTCATATGACCTTTTGTGCATTTTTATGATGCTCTGTTCATATTGCAATACTCACTGAAAAAATTGTCCCGAATACTCAAATAATTACAAAGATATAGCACATGCATGTAATCAATATTTATAAGGCCATATACCCATAGAAAACTACGCACAGGAATGCACGTACAAAAATTAATTACGCAGTGAAAGTGTTAAATGCCGTTTATCTCTTCAAGTATATTTTCCATGATTTACATGTTTACAATTTTTATTGATAATTTTGTATCTAAACAAGGCAAACATTATGGACTATTTTTCCTTGCACATCTATAGTTTAGAAACATTGTGTCTTGTATGATTATTTAAGGCTCTGATTATAAATTAACTTCAGTTTTGCATTTCATAATCTGAATTACGAAATGGGGAAGTAATTTGCTTTTGATGTATTGCCTCATATATGCAACTGCAAGAGATTTATACTTCGTTGCGACGTACAGATAAGAAATATTGCCAGCGTTGAATATGCGTCGTACCTCTGCACCCTATAGAACAAATTGCCATGCCATAAATGTAAATAATGTACGAGACGTCAATGTATGATTAAAAGATTCACGGGTGCCTTACGTTGCAAAGAGGGTGAGTAAAGTCAGGGACCACCGTATATCATTTGAAGAGGACATTTTAGGAACAGTTAGCTAATCCTTCACACTTTATGACAGTTGCCAAAGTAGGCTACCATTATCGAATCGCAACCCTGTCTCCATGATGTTGTAATTACATATTCTATTAACTTTTATTAAATATCTGCGTAAAATTGTAAGTTGCAAAGTTATAAAATATGTTCCGTGATTGGTTGTGAATATACTGTTTTAGAGCAACTAGCATGTAATTTGAAATTTATTCATTACTGACACTAGAATCCTGCCATAAAAACGCTCAGCCATCAAAATCATTTCATTTGGTCAATTATGTTTCCCGCCCAAATTGCTTTGCCGCATTAGGGAGCCTTCAGTAATTACAGGGTGGGGTGGGCCGGGGGAATTGGGGGAGTGGTCACTTTTTAGAAAACAGTTCAAGGGGGAGGGTCACTTTTTATAAACCTAGCTTGGGGGAGGGTCACTTTTGACAGAAGCTGATATTATGGCCAAAACTTTGATTGTCTGTGTGATATTTCCTGAATAGGAAATCACCAACAAAATACGCACACACTTATAGACCCCCATGCATAGTGAATTGACATTTTGGTGAAATTCCAAAATCAATTTTCTTACACAACCATAGACTTGTAACCACTCTAGTCTAATCAAGAACAATAATCTTAATAATCAAGCATACTTAAATGCACAGATTTATCTAATTTTCAGTACTGAAATAAGATTATTCATAGTTTCATCATAGACCCCAATGCATAGTGAATCAACATTTTGGTGAAATTCCAAAATCAAATTTCTTGCACAACCATGGACTTGTTACCACTCTAGTCTTATCAAGAACAATAATGTGAATAATCAAGCATACATAAATGCACAGATTTATCTAATTTTGTACTGAAAAAAATTATTCATAGTTTCATCATAGACCCCAATGCATAGTGAATCGACATTTTGGTGAAATTCCAAAATCAAATTTCTTGCACAACCATAGACTTGTAACCACTCTAGTCTTATCAAGAACAATAATCTTAATAATCAAGCATACACAAATGCACAGATTTATCTAATTTTGTACTGAAAAAAAATTATTCATAGTTTCATCATAGACCCCAATGCATAGTGAATCGACTCGACATTTTGGTGAAATTCCAAAATCAAATTTCTTGCACAACCATAGACTTGTAACCACTCTACTCTTATCAAGGACAATAATGTGAATAATCAAGCATACATAAATGCACAGATTTATCTAATTTTGTACTGAAAAAAAAATTATTCATAGTTTCATCATAGACCCCAATGCATAGTGAATCGACATTTTGGTGAAATTCCAAAATCAAATTTCTTGCACAACCATGGACTTGTTACCACTCTAGTCTTATCAAGAACAATAATGTGAATAATCAAGCATACATAAATGCACAGATTTATCTTATTTTGTACTGAAAAAAATTATTCATAGTTTCATCATAGACCCCAATGCATAGTGTATGGACATTTTGGTGAAATTCCAAAATCAAATTTCTTGCACAACCATAGACTTGTAACCACTGTAGTCTAATCAAGAAAAATTATATCAATAATCAAGCATGCATAAATGCACAGATTTATCTAATTTTGTATTGGAAAAAACTATTCATAATTTCATCATAAACACCATGGATATTGAACCAACTTTTTAGATGAAATTCAGAAATCAATTTCTTGTACACAAATGTTCATTTTACTTCCCTATTTAAGCAAAGTACATTAAATACATTATCAAACATATATAAAATACAGATATAGCATGTTTTGTGGGGGTAAATTGTCAATAATTTGCCTGATAGACTCCATGTATGATTTGATATTTTTGGATGAAGCACTAAATCAGCTACATCTTGCCTTCTTATAGTTGCACACAATATGGTGACCCTCCCTAAAATGTATGAAATACCATATCTCTTCAACAATTCTTGCGTGATAAATTGCGACTGTCCCTCCAAAAACACCAGCCCTCCCCTATGTAATTTGTCCCTAACATAACCATTGAACCAATTGTTATGTAAATTAGCTGATACTGTTTTAGTTATTCCCGGGGAGAATACCGCAGTGGTTGGGGGAGGGTCAAGTTTTAGAATGTCGGATAAGGGGGAGGGTCACATTTTAGACAGGAGGATAGTGGGGAGGGTCACAATTTACGGTACAGGTGTTCGCGAAATTCCCCCGGCCCACCCCCCCTGTAATTACTGAAGGCTCCCTTACATTATCAGAGTTTTCCCGTTTTCTCCAGCGTCCATCATAAGACTATATATTATGAGAACAGCCACTCTGTGGTAAGATTCGATGCTTCTAGGCCTTGTTTGATAAGTCTTTTAATCACTCTGGTATTACTACGGCGACGTCTCTGTACTTGCGCGGTTTTCTCCAATCTGATTAAAATCAGATGTAGAGTACGGCGACGTCTCTGTACTTGCGCGGTTTTCTCTTGCTGTCGCCTCTCAGAGAAAACCGCGCAAGTACAGAGACGTCGCCATACTCTACATCTGATTTTAATCAGATTGTAGTTGCTGTGTAAGTTGGGTTCATATTGTAATAAACCGACTTGTGGCTTTCCGCAGAACTGAATTATTCGCTTCTGTTATTATTCTCATCTTCACATTACTTCACACCAACTGTACGTAAATAGAAGGCCTAAACCTTGATGAGGTAGACAGAATCTACGGATAATGTCGTGCACTTTGAAAATAATTATGCAAAGCAATGTCCGACGTTAAGCGTATATGTACCATCAAAACCCACAAGCTCCGTACGACGAGGTAGTAAAACACTAAACATCGCTGTCCTGCTGTGCAACAGTGAAAGTTACAGTTGAGGCCATTATTCTTCGGTGGGGCAAGTTGGTAATTACCTACCAATTTAGCTAGGGATATTGCAATATACAAGGGAATCCTAAGCCAAACTCTGTTTTCCTATCTGGAGCGGCAAGATGAAATCTAAACAAACACAGCGGGGAACAAATTTTACAGCCACCAATGGTGATCTGAGACCGGGATGAACCATAATGTACTCCACTGTCCACTTTATGTTTCAGATGAAACTGGTCAGAGAAACTGGTCAGCTGGTCAGAGAGAACTTTGGTAGGCATTTTGTGTGGCTCAGTTCATCGTGTAGTATGTTGAATACTGGTCTGATTGCCGGCTGGTTTTTTTACAGTACAAGTATTCTAAAATAGTATTTTGTCAATATTTTACTGGCTGCTATCAAATATTTCTTCACCCACAAAAAATTAAGCAACTAGTTGTGCAGGTCCACTTTTTGGTTGTGGCCTTCCAGGATGTTTTGGGCAATGGTACTGAGAATGAGATGGGTGATGACATGCTGAAGTGCCGTCTGTGGTGCATTTATTCTCTGAGCGATATTTACCATAGTTTCAACTTCATGTAGCTTTGTACAATTTTGTCATCTTGTCTCGAATTTCGATGGAGCTTTCAAGACAGACTGTAAAGTTGACTTTTTATGAGTCGCTGAGTGCTTTTGAATTAGACTCCTGTGAACCACACAGTAAAGACCGGCTTTTGAAAGATCAATGTACATGGGGTGATCTCAAACTTTTGTACAAAATACCATGTTCTGTAATGATGTTACTTCATGCAGCCTTTTCAAACCTAGTTATGTGTAATATTCATCAAAAAGAAGACAAGGCACGATATGATCTCTTAAGATCGTGTTTTATTCCTTGTAGTTTTCATTCCCCAATCCAGTCCCCTTTTAACGAACCTACATGAAAATGGTTCATCCCAGTCATCAGACCACCATTGCTGGCTGTAAAATCTCATTACCTGCTGTGTTTGTAAAAAAACCAGCCGGCAATGAGACCAGTATTCAACATACTACACGATGAACTGAGCCACACAAAATGCCTACCAAAGTTCTCTCTGACCAGCTAAAATACTGAAACATAAAGTGGACAGTGGAGTACATTATGGTTCATCCTGGTCTCAGATCACCATTGGTGGCTGTAAAATTTGTTCCCCGCTGTGTTTGTTTAGATCTCAGCTTGCCGCTCCAGATAGGAAAACAGAGTTTGGCTTAGGAAGTTCCCTTGGTATATTGCAATATCCCTAGCTAAATTGGTAGGTAATTACCAACTTGCCCCAATTCAAAATTGGCGGTAATGGTTATTATGGTGCTTGTCCGAGGGCGCTGTGAGCAATTTTGTAACTTTCTAATTTACTCAGCCTATAAAGTACGTTCAGCATTTAATGAAGATCAACACTAGCCTTACAGTGTTCTGTTTTTGTCTGTATTCTCCTTTTGTAGTCATCTTCAACCTGATGAAGTCCTACTTTGTAGACGTGTGCAAATTTATTCATCCGATATATATATATATATATATATATATATATATTATATATATATATATATATATTATATATATATATATATATATATATATATATATATATATATATATATAGCGTGCAAAGGGTTAATGAAGTAAATCTGAAGAAAAATTTTGGGGGTCGCATTTAACAATTGATGTATTGAGGGGGTCAAATTTTAGAAATATGATTTGGAGGGCGGTTGCTTTTTGCATTTCATTTGTAGTTTAAGTTCCATCGGCACCCCCTCCCTTAATTTCTCCTATCGATCACCACAGCTGAGGCTTATCGCACTGTCAGTCTAGCACGAATCTGCCGAAGTTTAGTCCTTCAATTGATTCTGTTTTGTTATTTATGTGCTCACAGACTTGGAGCAAGTCTAAAGTCTCTCCCTCTTTTACCTTATGCCTGAACTGCTCTGTTTTCGATCATATATATTATAGCCCAAACATGGGACTATGTGCCCGAGGGTAGGTGACCATTTGCCCTCCTTACGTCGGGCAAATGGTCTCCTGCCCCGAGGGTACATAGTCCCTTGTTTGGGCTATAATATTTTTATTACATGCCTCTCTTACTCACTTTGCACCAAAAATATTTACGTTTATTGGTATATTACAGTCAAATACTTTATTTTCATTTTAGACGAAAAACGGTTAAAATAGAACGATTTTCATCATCGAATGGCGCATTGATATATTTAAACTACCGTTATGCGGTTTATCAATATTTTCTTGCGAAATTTTCCAAAAACCGGATTTTCTGTGCAAAACATGAAATTTCAAGACTTTTACATCCAAAAGTTTTCAAGTTGAAAATAGTTCCGGTTCACTTTCAGTCCAGTGATGACTATGCGGCCCGCGACGTCATCGACGAGTTACCATTGAATCCTATGGAGCGCGCGACGTTCGATATACGAGGCATGTAATAATTGGTATTGCAGTGGCGACGCACATAGTCGGAACGCACCAAATTGAACTTCTCTACGTGGGGGGTATGGAACGAAAAAATTCAAATTTATATCGCCGCATTCTGCAATTGAAACCATGGATATTTTTCGCTTAGGGTCTGTCTACCTGAGTTCCGTGTGCCGTAAAAACTGAATACTATGAAAGATGTCTACGTAACCTTTAGGGCGGTACAGACTTTCGACACAAAATTGTCCATTTTGTGAAAAAATATGGTGAAAAACAAAGTCGTCGCGTGCGTTCTTAGCCTCAAAATTACTCACACCGCCCTAAATTTTAGCGTTTTACTCCGTCACCTTGTCGTCCCCAAATTAGATTTGGCCAGTGATCGATAGCGCAGATACTAAGCTTTGAGACTACGTATTCGGTTTTTGTATTAAAGCCGTGAGACGGAAATGTTAACTTAAAATGTGCCCAAAACACCATCGACCATGACCTAGCGAGTAAATAAAGCTGCCCTCTACCGATGACCTTTGCCATCTCTGTCGTTTTTTTAGAATTTCATTTTTCATCATCATTGCCTTTTAGTTCAGAAATGATGCTTTGTTTCCATTTTGTAACTTGTTATAAATGATTTTTTCCTTTCTTTTAACAAAGTAAGCCTACGTCTGATCATTGTAAAACAACCTACATACTTTTTTAGGAAAAAGGTGTTTTCTTTTAAGGCACATTAGCTGTATTTTAGGATTATTTTTAAATATGATTACAATCAAAAGTAACTAAGCCAAAGTTCTTCCCAAAATGTGATAAAAAAAGTTTTTAAATTTGGTGAAGAATGTACAATTTAGATTTGTAACAATACAATAATTTTTGGCTTCCAAATATGGATTCAAGTAATGACAGGGAATGCAAAAGCTATCTTTGAAAATCAGATAATATATTTTGGATTTTGGTGAGCATTGCAAAGTGCATGTGTAGAAAAGATACAGCTAATGGGGCTTTACTGTATATTTCAGGTATTATTTGCTCTTATGTCTAAGCACACATCCAGACATATATTGCCTTCAAAAATGATTGCAGGACTGCTGAGACTTTGGTTTAGTCATCTTGGTATTCATTTCAGATAGAATAAAATATTTCTGTGTCATGCATTTTGTAATTTATCTAAGGGTACTACACCCACACATTTTTTGAAACACATACAACACTTATTCCAAGCTTCCATATTGCCACAACTAAATAAAATTGCAGGACAGTCAGGAATATTGTTAAGGTTAACATTTTATTGCAAAATTAAATTAAAAAAGCAAAACATTCTTCTTGCACTTGCTGTGTCAGTTCTTTCACTGTATAGATGTGCCCCGATCTGCAAGTAGAAAACAAATGTTATGACAATACTTTTAATGGGAAGTATAAATAACATTTTTAGGTATGTATCCAATTAAAAAAAATACACCTTGGGTCTTCTTAATGTAAATGCATATTAACGTGGTAAATTACATTAGTATCAACTGAATCAATTATTTTCTTGCTATACATGTAATATGATTATGTAAATGAGCATACCTTCCCCTTAATACCCTATTCACTTCAAAGGTACTTTTTAGTTCTCCCTGCTATTTAGTGATTTCCTAATATAATGATATTGTTCGTTATCTACTACTCTACTTTCTCTTTCTATTGTGTATCATAATATACAACATCCCTGCATCTGTTTAAGTCACTTCTCATCGTACCTAGCAGTATTCCTGTATTCAAGGCCAAGATTTCTATATACACTATACTGTTAGACAGCCAGGTCATCTGCCTACTTAGTGGTTATCCTGCCGGGTGTACTAGACTTTTCTCAGTTAAAGGTTTACAGTCACCTGTAATCTAAATATGCCCATATATGGTCAAAGGGGCGTTCCTTGGTATTCAAAATGCCCGTGTGGGGGCGCTGTTTTTAAAAAGCGGCCACCCGCTTAAAATCTGTGATTGGTTAGATTTTCTCTTTCCATGGTAACTGTGGCAAAATTGGAACAGGTGACAGTATACCTTTAATATCCCTGAGCACAATACAGTCAGGTCATCTGCCTACTTAGTGGTTATCCTGCCGGGTGTACTAGATTTTCTCAGTTACTATCCCTGAACACAACACAGTCAGGTCATCTGCCTACTTAGTGGTTATCCTGCCGGGTGTATTAGACTTTTCTCAGCTAATATCCCTGAGCACAACACAGTCAGGTCTACTAACCTACCGATATTTAGTCATTAGATACATGTGTAAATGTCACTGCATAGATCACATAGAGCTCTCACATCATCAGCTGTTCCAACACCTAGTCATTTACTCTGGTAGCTTGAGACTTAGGCTGCGTTCACAAATAACGATTGGGGGGGGGGGGCTGGAGGAATCACGATAATAATCTTATTTTTTTCAGATCCCTCCTCAACACCCTAAATAATTTTCAAATGCTCCCCTCTATATGATCACAATTTTCAAATCCCCCCAATTACACAATCCCACATATTTGTAAAGGATGTGTATGCAGAAAAAATCACGTATTGCGGCGTTCCGCTCACAGGTGTTCAACACTACCTGCTATTAGCACTTTATAAAGTCATATTCCTGAGACAAGTTCATAAATTGATTCATCTTAAAGGCATCAGTGAACTTTTTGGATTTGTCATCCAACTCTGGCAGGTCAATTGTTGCTGCCGAAGAACACACAAAATGACGATCATGAGAGAGTAGGCAAATTATGAATTCTGGCTCATTGCCATATTGTCAAAAACTGAGCACAGTCACCTACCAGAAATTTGTTTCAAAAGTACAAGACATATATGAATTAAGTGCTACTCAAAATTGACAATACTGTTGACTAAAAAATTCCATCAAATAAATGTTTTAATCTCTGAAATTTTGGGTGTAATAATGGCAAATTTGGCTAAAAAATAAATAATTCCATTTAGTCACATATTTTTTCATTAAGTCCTCACTGTTCAAAGTTTTACTTTTGTATTATTTTATGACAAGAATGTGAAAATATAGAAAATCAAGCATGGTGACCCCATCTTTTTTCTTTAATGTTTGATTATTCTCATATGCCACAATTCAAAAATTCGCGATAACTTTTCAAGTCTCCTGGTCTTCCATATGTTGCTCTCTGGCCTTTATGTTTCACTGTCATGATCGTCATTTGACCGAAACTCTTCTTCAACTACCGTGTACATCAGAGTCAGAGCTATCTCTGCACTGCTCAGGTATGCAGTAACATTGACACTACAGTAGCAGAGCAGAATCTGATAGTGATACTTTGATAATTTTGACAATATTTTTGTTCTTTATACAACTGAGTTCTTGTTCTACACCCTATGGCATCTTGAACTGTCCAGTATTCAGCTTGCTATCACAGCCTGTGTATGTGTACCATGCATTTGTATCACTGACTGTCAGTCTGAACTCTAATTAAATTGTCACCAATTACATATTTATATATACAGGCTTTGTCGACAAACTGAATATTGTGTGTTTGAGCATGCTGTAGGGAGACAGCAAGAAACTGTAGTTGATATATTGCATAGAAATATCGCAAAAATCATCAACATTTGCAGCTTCTGCCCTGTATAACTAGGCTCATTTGGCTTTTTACGACAAATCACACATGTTTAGATATTTTCGAGATAAAAGTCATGAAATTTAACAAAAATGGGTCTAGATTTTGTTAAATTATTACCAACATTACAACAATTCGATGACATAAAAATGGTATTCATTTTTCATTGAATTACCTACAAAAACTTTGAATTGGAAAATGTAAAACATAAAAGGGAACCAAAAAATTTTCAAGTCCCCCCTACAGGTAGAGCAAAATTTTCAAGTCCCCCCTCTACTACCCCAAAATTTTCGAATCCCCCCCGAATTCCTCCAGCCCCCCTAACCGTTTTTTGTGAACGCAGCCTTACGAGTTTTATGCATGTACATATTATTGACACAAGTATTTTTATCCTACACATAAACAGATGCTTTTATATTTTAGAATGCAGCTTTTAGCATATCAAACAGGGCCATCAGATCTGTGTAAAAATATTTTTTGATGAAAGGGAAGAAATGTTATTTCTCTACGCAGAATGTTGCAATGGAAACTAATGAAACTGTCAGATACGAAGGAAGATTTTCCGCTTATCCCAAAGAGATGTTCTGCAAAACAACAGTTCCGTTAAACCCTGCAATATTATTTTAGTTGCAATCGATTACCAGACATGTTGTACGGCCTCCTTGGTTGCTTTGTTTTCACTTCCGGTTCGTACATAGCTGAAAATAAATCGCTCTCAGAATGCCATCTGATCTTCCCCAAGTCCGATTTTGCTTCAGCACATTAAATGATGAGTAAGGATAATAAATTTACTAAAACTTTAGAAATCAAACCCATGAGACGGAAATGTTAACTTCTCAAACGACGGTATTAATTTCGCAAGTTTCTGCCAGATATGTCATAACCCATCCACAATTGACATTGAACGTTTTTGCCGTATTTCCGAAAAAAATGTCAAATTTCTGGGGAAAAGCCATCAAACAACTGTCGGACCATCAATCTACTTGAACCAACGCACTTAAAACATATTTATCAAATTTAACGGTCAAAATTTAATGAAATTTGGAGAGCTCAGCTTACCTGATGTGTCGCCCTGTCAGTCAGCTTCTACTCGGTGGCGCCCGTCGTCTCGCCTTAACGACGACAGAATCTGGAATAGACACGCCTAGCAACAACGGAAAAATCGCCTATGTGCGTCCGCACTGTTGGGGTCACCTTATTTTCTTTCCACCTTCAGTGGACAGGGTAAGTCCCTTTTCAAGTCAACAATAACTAATCTACCTCTTGTGCGCTGCTCCTATTTCGGTGATGGCACTGCCATATTGCAGTTTTGTGGGTACCAAAAAGTTAAATTCAATCGATGAGGGGATGTGCGAAAGTGTATGTTCAACAAAATTTCAGAGGGAGGTCAGTTCAAAACAGATCGAATAATCCCCTCGATGTTTCGAAAACTATCGAAAATACGGAAAGGTTCACTTGAAGGGTTTGTCTCACATTTTTTGGGTTGATGTTTCCTTCTGTGAAAAAGGCCGAGATATTTCTCTTTGTCGTGGGGTTATGACGTAAACTAGAAAGAGGGAAAACACCGTTGGCATTATGCCAAGGCTTAAAATAGCAAGGGCAAAGTCCAGATGAAAGAACTGGCATTAGTCTCAGTGAGTGACCTAAAACTTTGAACGATTTATGCGATAAAATTTGAGAATTTGTGCCAAAGTATACAGTCTTAATGTTGTACCTGCGATTCATTTCAGTGAGTTGCTTATACCGTTGTTAAAGATTTAGTTTTACATGTTACTTGGCACATTACAGAGAAGAACGGTGATTTGCGTAAGTTGCATTAGGACTTTTATCTTGCTTTGATAAGAATTACCCCAATTATGTGGCCATATCGATATCAAGACAGAGAAAATGGAAGGAATATAACTTAAGCAGGCTGTCTCGACAGTGTTGATGTGGTTGCGAAATTAAAACGATATACACTTGCAGGCTGGCGCAGACCCGGGGCGCAGACCGTCTATTGCACGCGATAGTCCACAGGCAGGCGAGTTTCTGCTGCCAAAACAGCCCAGAGGGTGGGGCCAGTCTAAGTAAAAGCTAATGATTTAGAGATTCGTTGTTAGCTACTGCCAATCCCGACGATCTTTAGGTGAATACTCTCCCAGTTGTCGATCACGTCACATTCGAATACAACACATAATTACACGGAATGGAATAATGACATGGACATCACTCAAACGGGGAAAACCATATTGCGCGCGCATGCAGGTGACACCACCGGTTGTTTAAAAAGATGTTGCCGTCACATCCCTCGAGCACATTCTTGATTTTGCCTTCGCTATACACGTATAACGCTTACGCCATGTTGTTGTGCTATTTCATTCTCGAAATGGCACACTTCATCATGGATTGGCCACAGTTCTCTGGAGCTTCAATGGCTACGTCTTTTGACACTGGTAAGATTTTGCTGAACACAGATCATATTTTCTGTAGGCTATTCATATATTTGCTCGCCCTTGTATTGTGTAAATATAGTTTTGTATTTTCTTACATGCGTCATTGCAAAAAAATCTATACGTGTAAAGCTTCTACCCTTGGAAGATTCAATTTCTGTGTGGTCTAACTTTTAGTCTCTCAACGAACTGCCTTCAACCAACAACGATTGGTTGCCTCATATACAATCTCAACAAAAAGTGTCGTGTTGGAGACATAGTCATTATCATAAATTCTTAGTTGACTTTGAGGCAGATTTTGAGGCAAAACAATTTACCGATGGTGTTGTTTTTGGTGTCTGTAATTGTATTAGCAGGCTCAACGGTAATCAAGCCGCCAAAATGTGACGAAATTCATATGTCACCAAGCAATGGGATGTCGTATATACAGCATGCCCATGTCTCAAACAGTGAAGACACGATGGCGATGGCCACATCAATACTACCTGCAACCATTGGGTAAATACATTAACATTTGAAAATCTGATTTGTTCCTAAGAATTGCCAATGGAAGCGAGATTATTTTTGGTCAAGTTGAGTATCCCCCCCCCCCCCCCGAACGTATTCCATGATCAGATGCAATTTTTACAAGTTGATTAAAGGGGCAGTTCTCAATGCCTAGTCCTCGCATTAGTTGTTGATATTGTGTATTTACATGGTGTTAGCCCATTATTTTCCTTTGATTTTTTATCATGTTGGACAATTTGCTTTTAGATAAAGCCAAGAAATGGCCTGTCCCTTTAGGAAGTGCATAACAATCAATGAGCGACCGCGTTCTCAGTGTATACATTTCTATAATTTGTATATTTGTGTAATGGGTGTTTGTTCCTTGCCACAATATGTAGTGGCAGTGGTTATTGGGAAATGTAATGGTTTAATCAGGAATTGCAATGACAGGGAAGAGGGGTTACAATAGTGCGAGACGACTAATGCCACAGTCCGTATAAGCTATGACTGCATGATCGAATGAAAATGACAGAAACACGGTTACTCCACCGAGACAAAAATTACTCTATGAAAAGACTCTACGGCGAAAAAAGGCACTATTTTCTCATCTTTAACCAACAATCTTAATTTTCTCGTCGTTACAGAACTGGAGATACTGTGGATAACCTAGACAATACAAATGAGAAGTCCCTGGTACTTCAACACTGTGTGACTGATTCGTGCAGATTCGAATATTCCTGCGTTATGCAAATATCATCGACGCCTGATTCTAACAGTCAAGTTGGACCCGATGTAGGGGGGGATATGATGGGACTCATAATTTGACAAATTAGAGTCTCAGACGGGGTTACTAAAACAATGTACATAAAAACACTTACAAATATACCCCATATTACATTTATATTGTTGTAAATATAGACTTGAGAATAAACTAACACAACTACGAATATTAACTAGGGCGAGCGACGTGGGGCAACGGTTTGCAGCAAGTGTGTAAGTAGGTCTGGTAAACTCCCAGTTGGCTTGTGTCGTACGTTTTTCATCTAGCGGTTTCAAATCTACACTAATGTAACTTTCTGATCGACAAGGCTAGACCGCATAAAGGTTGTTTCAATTCGTGCATTTGTAAATTTGACTTTTTTATAGTTATTTCGCTTTGCATAATTTTCACTTACGATGTCCACATTTCGCAGTAGGCTTACATATAATGGATTTATGATTTTGAGTTCGCATGAAGAGTAAAAAGATACGTTGTATACTGTACATAAAACATGTAGAATAAAAACACTCGGATAGTCGGCAAATAAAACCAAAATGACTAAATGTACACCTCCTGCGTCCGTGTCTGTCTCGTCTGACTGAAAGTTTCCTCTTTTTGCAGTGGAGAAAAAACGTCAAATGACCGAATCATATTTTAAGCAGAACCTGAAGTATATATTTACTTCTTTATCCCATAATATTTTCTCAACCCTTTGGTCACACTGAAAATTATAGTGAGTAGACTATAAGCATAAATTCTTAAACATCTTGAACTGGATACCCGTTTTTGCACTACGTTTCTCTTGACGTTATTTGTGTATGTGAGAAAGTACGTGCGTGGTTTTAGTGTATGGTATGATGAGTTTTTGTCTAGGATCTCAACTTCGTCTTTTGGTTTTCATCCTTTTTGAGTGTGGACGAAGGCCAAAAGACGAAGTGGAGATCCTAGAAAAGATGAGTATTTGCCGATGTTTTTGTTAATTTTTGTATGACTTTTTATTCAATGTAGGTCCATTAAGATATTTCAGATCTGCCGTCCGGTAGCATTATTTGTTATCAAGTACCCATTTTAGTTTCAAAATGTTTTCATTAAGTCCCCGACCCAGCGAAGAGTCAAATTTTTTCGAGTACTCACTCCATTCCCCGGCCTTTTCGGTCCAAAGTTGGTTTTGAACGCAACCTTATATTCTATTTTTTCTGAAATTAAAGCAATGAACTCTTCACCAAAGTCTCATCTAAATGTATTGACTCTGAATGTCGACTCAGAGAGGGTTTATGTTGACATTCATTGCCTTGCTTGAGCGCTTAGCAAGTGACCCCGCATGACCCAGACATGTTAATGCCAGGACAGTGTGCTCCGGAGTATGCCTTTGTCGCCGAAAAAAATTAAACCATTTCCCAAGACTGAAAAAAGCACATGTATCAGATGTATATACACTTTATATACTTGTCTTGTCATGATTCGGTGCCAGGGCCAAGGTTCAATTAAACATGAAGGCTAATATATCCGAACAGTACGAATCATGGTTCATTCAATACGATGAACTCTTGTCGAGGTTGTCAAAAGAACATTAACACGAGCAGTGAACAGATATAGGTCGTTGAGTGCGCACAAAGACTGCTATAATCAATGGAGATCACAGATACGTCGAGAAGACATATACACAGCTTGATGCATAGATAGCTAACAAGGACATATTAAAATGCTGAATGTGAAAGTCTTCTATATTCACAGAAAAACTTCAAGCAAATATGAAAAACAAAAATAAAAAGGACCAGGTCTTGAACAAAGGATGCGCGAAATCTTGTTTTTCTCTTACCCTAGATAAATGCTGGATTTTCCCGGTCGCTATTTCGGTGTACAGCGTCATTTGCTCAGCCGGGTTTTTCCCAGCTTCACTCATTATGCACATTAGCATCAGTTTACCTTTCGTTATAGATACTATTCAACCCCTTGAATTGTCGACTTACATAGAGGACTGTTTTTGAAAGCTGTGAGTGAACTCATTATCAGTCCGAGTTATGTCCATATAGAGGATAGTAGGGAAGAGCCAATAGCGTACCGTATATGTAATGAAATTAAGGCAAGAACCAATCACGTACTGTATATGTAACAAGGGTCAAAGGTTACGTTGGTTCACTTTGTTCAGATCGCGATATGACCTGACAGATCCACCGATCGAGTGAGACTGTTGGCTACCCGGAAGTATCTTAGCTCCAGTCGATTGGCGACGTTCTACAGTGTTAAAAATTGTAAGATTTCTTCAGGAATAGTTTTCTGAGTTTCTTAACCCTTGACCATATTCGACAAAGAGTTATTGGACGTTTTTCGTTCTCTTTTCCAGCTTTTGGTTAACTTCTCGGCGATTGATCCGGCGCGCGTTTTTCTGAGCGAAGGGTCAATCGTACCGGGCAACGCATGGTGATCGAAAAAATCGTGCTCCATCGTGCTCCGATGACCGACTAAAACAGTTGACCCATCTTTGCAAAGCTTGAAACATTCTCCATACTGCAGATGGCAAGGTTAAATTGAAATTTGACCAAAAGTAGGCGATATTTGGCGACAAATAACTTACTGTAGATTTACAAGGGTCAAATGCTGATTTCTAGGAGCCGTACCCGGCCAGGAAATTCATCCAAATAAGTAATTTTCAATGTACTAACCACTTGTGTCGGTCACCATCTTGGCCGCACTGAACATTGTGCGTAAGTCTACATCTTAAAACTACCCAATGCTAAAATAAAGGGCGAAATCAAGCCGAAAAGTTCCAAACTCGTTGCAATGTACAAGCCAAGGTTGCATGGTTAATTATTCATGACGTTGGCGGCGGCAGGTTCGCTGATTGGTCAATCGTAATATCCTCTCTATGGACATAACCCGGACTGATTATAGGGAATGTAAACGATGCGACCCTATGACAGTGCAAGTGTGGATAGACTCGCTCCAAGTCTGTAGGCATATAACCGACATCACAACAAGATATATTGAGGGAATAATCTTCAGCAGACTCGCGTTAGTGGTAGGCTATGGCGTTGATTGCCTTTCATAATTAAGTTATGCCATTTGTTAACACGACATGCCTTTCGTAATTACGTCATGGCATGATGAGATGCAAAATGCGATCATTTGAACATGAAGACTTGATTTTGATTTTAAATATGGCAAAGTTTTGTGTAACTTGTTTCTCTATAGTTTCAAACTTTACACGGCGATCACGATTTTCATTGCTGATTTGATAGGAGAATGGTTGATAGTTTCACTTGGGAAATTTTGAGCAAACGTTTACATGTCAGTCTTTTACTTCCAAGGCGCATACTATTATCAGTGGCAGACCAATAGCACTTTACTTGACGTGGCTTTTGACCAACGCGGCAAGTGTCAGTATAATCAAAATCCAGTTGAGTAAGACCTGCCATTAAATGGTCATACTCGATGGAAAATGTTCATATGATACCAGGTCATGCAATATTATGATATCGATTATTGGCTCATGCGTTGTGTGTGTTTTCACACAGTGATTTAGCCATCCAGTACTTCCATGCGCTTCACTATAATGTTTTGAGTTCAAGTGACTATTTCCAATAACTACTGTTCTATTTCTCATGACAACATAGTTATTTTCCTATTTTTACACAAGCAAAAAGTAGTTTCTAAACTAAGATCCGGTGATAGCCAAGATGTAGATCTACAAAACATGAGAGACTTCTCAACATGGCGTTGATGAAAATTGCCGTCTTTCTGCTTATATACTGTTTAACTATTTTCCGCTCATTCCTATAGCAAGCCAGTTTGAATTGTCCACCTATGCCTACAATTCGACAGTAAATCACGCCATAGATAATGTCAAAGGGAGCCGTAAACTAAAATTAGTAACATAACAAACGATGACTTCACAAAATGATCAAACAATAAACCCCCTATTTTGCTTTAAAATATAAAAGAGACATTGTACTGCAGAAAATAGAGTACTAAAATCATGAGAAATCACTTAAATTTTAAATTCAACTAAAATGGATTGACCAACGATAACGGTCTAATTCTTTCATGGCTACATCTCTGTAGTCACTGTTCAGATCCTTTGTGCTCGCTCTCAAATTGACAGCCGTGCGAGTTGCTGAATTAGTCTGGTCCCTGCCCCATTTCTACCGCTGGCTGCGCTGCTGTAGCGCCAGCAGCGTTAGAAAAGGGGCAGGGAGCCAGACTAGTTGCTGAATGTGCACTTCGGGGGAATTTCCGTGCATAATTTAGTTACTCATTTACAGCGTGACCACTATAAAAGAGTTGTCGGATGACGCAGTCGATATATACTTGAAGTGTCCACAGTCGATTTTGTTGAAGCTCCGATGATCTACAGCGTATTTCAAAGTGTTACACCGCACTTCGTGATTTCCAAACCCCGGCGGTGGCAGTCTCTGGATGGGTGGGTACCCACGCTCGTTAGCAGAGTTTGAAATGTACCCCTTTTCCCAGAATTTTTCTCTGAAAAACACCCCCTTTTTGGGGAAAATCTGGGAGAAAATCACTGCGAAAAACACCCCTTTTTTCCGATATCTGGGAGATTTTACCTAAATGTTTGCCAAGACATTTGAATACCATAATTTACCAATTTCAAAGCAAGTGTGCTGACTCTTGGTGAAAAAGGAACACATAAAATACACTTGCTTAGCATGGGTTGATTATGTGTTTGATGTGCACAGTAACAGACTGCCTTCTTCAATGTATGAAGAACCAGACCTATTCTCGGAGGGTGATCTGAAAATGTACCCCTTTTTCTCGATTTCACGGACCTAGATGTCTCCGTGATGTCCGACGAAAATCACCCCTTTTCCGCGAAATTTCTAACGAGCGTGCGTACCCGGCTGCTCCGAGACTGCCACCACCGGGTTCCAAACATGCTATAGCATGCTACCGAGGCCCGGGGGGGGGGGGGTAACTCCCATAGATGGCTATACGGGAGGGTCCGCGCGAAAGGGGACGTTTTTTTTGCACTGTTTGGTATCAGAAAGGGTATACTTTTCACGAGGTGTTGGTATGAGAAAGGGTCCGGTTTTAAACACAAACTGACATTTGTTAAAAAATCATGCTGTCAACACTGGAAACCCATGTATCTACATCCCAGATCTACCATCAATATTTCCGATCTGTCGGTTGGACTGTTGGTACCCCTGGTACGCAAGGCGAGTGAGTCGTATCCGTATACGTATGGTATTGTATGGTATCAGATAGCTGTGGAAACGCAGCTATCTGTTGGCGGGGTAGCGTGAGTTGCTATGCGGGTCAAAGGTCAATCCCCCCACCCACATAGCAACTCACGCTACCCCGCCAAGAGATAGCTGCGTTTCGACAACTAGGTATCAGAAAGGGTAGGTTTTTTTGCTCGAAACTGGTATCACAACAGTTTGGGTTTCCATGTTCGTGCGGAGCCCCCCCCCCCCCCCGTACTATTAGCCATGGAGTTACCCCCCGGGTACCGAGGAAACGAAAGCCTATTGGTTTGTCCCGACTTTTTGCTTCGCAGGATATTCGGTGGGAAACCACAGTCCAATCAAGTGTCAACAAAGGTGAGCGATCGGCATTCGGCCTAGAAGACTTGCAAAGTTGTCTCTTAAAGTAACTCTCGAAAGTATTGTTTCTGTGCATTCAATATTTGAACTATAACAGGGATGTACTCGATGTTACCATGCAACAATCAGTGAAGACCATAAGTTACTGAAGTTAGGAGGAAATAATCTCCTGTTGGATTCCCATGTTTACCAACATTGCATATTTGAATACATGGTATTTATTCAATCGTATATGATGTTTCTTGCGCCTTCTTGAGGAAAAATTAAGACTGACAGTATGTTTTTTTTTTCTTCTATTAGAGCACGTGTATGTTGTCAGCCCAAAAGAGACTTTAGCAACAGGAATTCAACTGCAACCGTATGTGATGTTGGTGGTGGTAGTGAAGTTGACGATGGTGGAAAATATCAGATAACCAAGGGAAGATAGCATTGTGTAAGTATGATATTATCAGTCTTCAGAGAACATTCAATTACATTAAACAAATTAATCCGACATGATAGAAAATGTTGGCATTAAATATGCCTATCGTCCATAATGCTGTGTTTATTCAACAATGTTACCGAGTCACATACGCTGAAGAACAGCATTTGTGTGTGATGTGACTTCAATACCAGGCACAAAATTAAAGTACTACTACTTTGGTCTTGACAGGTAATGTTCTTACATTGTTGAACCTTGACGAATTCTATTTCTATTGTCCATTATAGTTTGTTGACTTAAAACTAGACTGTATGCCATAAATCTTATAAGTTCAATAAAAAGCAAATTCTTTTACGGCCAGGTTTCAAGACTGTAGTCATGCTGTTCATCTTTAGAAAGAAGTCTATGGAACTTCAAAACTCCGTTTGACGAATGGTGATGACGTCATTCCCACGGATCCGTGCAGACTAACTCGCAATGATGTTGGATATCGTGTAGCACTCTCTTCCGCAATTGGCGGTTCGATTTGAAAGTTTTAACAAGTTTTATTAATTTTTAAATGCATTTTATCTGTTCCAGTAAGTGGTACCACGGTCCCCCACATGGGAGAGACCGTGGTGGTACCTTGCGTTGCATTTTAGGACATTTTAGGAACAGTTAGCTAATCCTTCACACTTTATGACACCTGCCAAAGCAGGCTACCATTGTCGAGTCGCAATCCTGTCTCTATTTTGCTGTAATTACATATTTTATCAACTAATGTTGAATATCTACGTAATTGTAAGGCATAAAGTTATAAAACAGGTTCCGCTTTTGGTTTTGAAATATACTGTTTTAGAGCGCGTAATGTAAAATCTATTCTTTACTGACACTAGGGTCCTATGATAAAAACTCTCGGCCATCAACAGTCATTATTTCGTCAATTATGTTTCCTGCTAAAATTGCTTTACCGCCTTACTTTAGAGTTTTCTGGTTTTTTGCAGGGTTCATCATTAGAGTATATATTATGAGAACCGCAACTCTATTGTGAGATTAGATGTTTCTTGGACTTGTTTGATTAGTCTTGTAATCACTCTGGTATTACTAGTTGCTGTGTACGTTGGATTCATATTGTAATAAATCAACTTGTAGCTTTGAACATAACTGAATCAGTCGCTTCTATTAGTATTCTCATCTCCACATTACTCCTCCACAACTGTACGTAAATATATTAATGGGTAGCTTTGGTTTACTGGGACGACGTGACAAAGCTCGAATTTCGTTTGGGGCACTTCTCCGAACAGTGCATAGCTTAGGTTACAGTAAAAAATATATTGCTCGGTAAAGAAGCCTTAACGTGAATGAGGTAGATAGAATCTACGGATAATGTCGTATACTTTGAAAATAATTATGCAAAGAAATGTCCAACTTTAATCGTATATAAACCATCAAAAATCGGTTACGACGAGATAGTAAAAGAGTAAATATCGCTGTCTTCCTGTGCAACAGTGAAAGTTAATAGAGATAAAAATGTAAAGTCACCTCTAGACTTTACCTTAGTTTACCAATAAGTGAAATTACAATAGATAGTCAACTATCGAAGGCTACAGAAAAATGGTGATCAAAACCAAAGGTGATTCTTTTCTAGTTTCTTCCATTGTATTGAATAGCAATCTATATTAACTTTGCGTTTAAGCGATACTAGGATGTCAAATTTATCTAAAAACACAACTGTAGGTCAACTGTAGGTCTATTTTAAGAGTTTTCTCGACAGCTATTATCATAGCCTGGAAGATCACTCGTACTAAGGCGCTCCCACCCTTGCAAAATTTCCTTTACAAAATACACAGGTTGGAATACTAGAAATTCCGCTGATCTTGATGGGGTTGAAGTTACCTAATGCTATATACATTTAAAACGCTATTCTTCATGGAGTCTATGCCCCGATGAAGAAATTGACCAGTCCATCATATTACATGGCTGCTCGACCTTTTGGATCGACACTTCTTGTGCGTTCTTCCCCGTTTCAGTGTGAAAATAGCGACGCCCCATGGCAGTTGTGTAAGTACCGAACGTGCTAAATTCAATCGAAGAGAGAATAAGCGGTACAGTATGTTCACCAAAATTTTAGAAGGAGGGCAAACAGATCAATCCTCTCCATGTTTCGAAAACTATCGAAAACAGTGAAAGGTTCAGTGTTAGGTTTTGTCTAATATTTGTTATAGGGTGTTAGGTGGATGTTTCATTCTGTAGAAAAAGCCGAGATCTTTCTCTGTGCTGTGGTTATGACGTAAATTCAAAGGAGGCCGTTGGCATTTCGCCAAAATAGCAACGGGAAAGTCCAGATTGAAAGAATTGACATAAATTATGCACGATAAATACTGTGAATTTGTGATAAAATATTGGTAGTCTTTATGTTGTACATGTGATTTGTTTCAGTGAGTTAAAATGTAAACCGTTGTCAAATATTTGGTTTTCCTTGTAGCTAGACAAAATATTACAATTTACACAATATAACAAATGTTACAAATTAGGGAAAACCCAATGCATCTGACAGGATAGTTCAAAGTTGTGATTGTCACCAGTAAAAGCTACTTTTGTACAACATTCACAGTAACCCCACCCTACGATGGTAACCGTCCACAAACTCCCAGAACACTCCTACTGTGGATAAGCTGTTTGTCTTGGGGGCCTTTCACAAACAACAAACAGAAACATACTCCTTAATTTTAGGACGATGTAGGATTGTTTACACCTTTCAGTGATCCAAGTATTATTCACTTTTGCCAGATTGAATACAAATTAAGACTCTGCGGTTTGTGCAGAAGTCGATGAGGCTGGAGCACCACGACCAGTACCGTCGATCATATTGCCAATAAGTGCACTGCTCTCCGTCGTTTAGACAATAGCAAAAGTTAGATTGCCGTGACAGAAAAAGGTTGTCCTCTGTAAGGGTCACCCATTCACATCGACTATCTTGTATTGATTGTCTGAAACTTTTGTTTTTTTTCATCAACAGCCATTATTACCTCTGAGTGCGAGGCACGGCCTGGCAGTAGGCCAAGCACAAATAAGAATGGGTTTGCAATATATGTACTTATTTATAACGTTAGAGCAGTCGATGTTGGCATGCACCCAATATGTATGGAAAAAGAGTTTATTGTAGTCTATCGGTTGTCTTGAAGTGGGAAAGTATTATTCAATCCCATTTAACTAAAGCAATAAAGGCTGTTTGTTCTTGACATCCGTGGAAGCACAAGCAGTTGTTTACAGCTGACACCCATTAGACCTTCGTTCTCTTACGAAACACTGAAACTCGAACTCTGCAAAAATCGGACGGATCTATCGCGTTCGGTTCCGTCCCTCCATTTCTCTTCTGGCGTTATCTATATTCACCACGTTCGAGTAAATTGCTGGAAGTGCATGACAAAGTTTTCCTTAATTATTATGCACCCCTTCATTAACTCTTAATCTTTCCATAACGATGGTTGCTTTTCAACAAAACAATATTTGTATGGTACTATTGACCAGGATCAGTCTCTATAGGCCCTATAGCCTCTATACGACTATTATTACCTTGTCGGTTTTAATGACGCTACATGCGTTTGCGGCCTTTGACTCTGTGGCAACTTATTTAAGCATTTAAAAAAATTATTCTCCACACGTCTCGCACGGCAGCTGAAGAAAGCCAGCCTTCAAGCATAGCATCTGTCCAACTGTTGTCATCACATGATGCATATGTCACCTTAAGATCCCCCCCCCCCCGCACTGTGGCACGAACGGTTTGCAAATCATTCATGTTCGAACAAAATAGACACACGAAGTGAAAAAACAGATTATATTTCCTTATACGAAGGGTGTTCTCCACACACCATGAATGACATAATCAAAATTAATAGACTGGTGTGCTACTTAGTATGAGAGACATGCTCTATAATGAAAATTTAAAGTTACATTGCCCAATAAGGCTAGTCTTGTATGACAATATTTTAAAGCATTTATTTTCCAGCTCTTAAGAAAGGTTTAACATGTTCTGTAAATTGTGAAACAGAACAAATTGCATTGTATTCTTTCAGTTCCTTTCTCTGGAGATTCTGTGTACGTGTTGAGAATAAAATGCCGCGATATAAAAGCCATTTTGTTTTTCTTATATTGTATTGTATACCCTAACGCGTACCCATGTCATGACCCGTGTCTTACGTTGGACAATTGTCGTACAAAAGGTCGGACGAAAAGAACCATCATTTGAAGGAAAGACAGCTTTGACAGGACCCCTAGCGACTGTTTGTGTCGTTCTTGCACAAACGCGAGGTCAACGTACGACGTCGTAAAGGTGTATGACAGATAAGCGTTTGGAAAGTCCCAAAACAAGTCTGAACAAGCGACCTAGCGGCCGATATAGCTCCGCTGTATTTATGTAGAGAATAACTATTTTTGACACATGTTGGTGGAGAAGATGGAAATCTTGATAGCTCAATGCTATGGCCAGAAAAAAGTGGCTAAAATAAGCTGCAAAATACACGATTGAAGATTTCATCATACTTTGAATATATCACATCGAATCATCTCTAAGAACATGTCAACCAAAGCTATATGATGAGTAGTTTTGTGAGAATAAAATTTCTGACAAAAAATGGCAACAATTGCCCCCAAAAATAAAGATTGCAGATTTCATCATAATTTCAAAAGATCAAATTTAGTTCATCTATAGAAACCTGTATTCCAAATTTCAAAGCTGTTAGACCAGTACTTTTTGAGAAACACATTTTTTGACCAAAATGGGAAAAATTACCCCAAAAATTTAAAATTGCAGATTTCATCATTATTTCGATAAATATCAATTAGTTCATCTATAGAAACCTGTATACCAAATTTCAAAGCTATCAGATTAGTAGTTTTGGAAATACACATTTTTTGACCAAAAATGGCAAAAGTTGCCCCAAAAATACAAAATTACAGATTTCATCAGAAATTCAATATATCCGTATTACTTGGCTCATCTGTAGAAACCTGTATACCAAATTTCAAAGCTGTTAGACCAGTACTTTTTGAGAAACACATTTTTTGACCAAAAATGGGAAAAATTACCCTAAAAATTTAAATTGCAGATTTCATCATTATTTCAATAAATATCATTTAGTTCATCTATAGAAACCTGTATACCAAATTTCAAAGCTATCAGATTAGTAGTTTTGGAAATACACATTTTTTGACCAAAAATGGCAAAAGTTGCCCCAAAAATACAAATTACAGATTTCATCAGAAATTCAATATATATTACTTGGCTCATCTGTAGAAACCTGTATACCAAATTTCAAAGCTGTCAGACCAGTACTTTTTGAGAAACACATTTTTTGACCAAAAATGGCAAAAATTGCCCCAAAATTACAAAATTGCAGATTTCATCATAATTTCAACAATTATCATTAAGGTGATCTGTAGGAACCTGTATACCAAATTTCAAAGCTATCAGATGAGTAGTTTTGGAAATACACATTTTTTGACCAAAAATGGCAAAAATTACCTCAAAAATGCAAATTTGCATATTTCTGCACAATTTGAACAAATCTGAAATAGATCATCCCCAGAGACATATGTACCAAATATCAAAGCTATCTGACTGGTAGTTTTGAAGAAGAAGATTTTAAAAATTTTTTTACAAAAAATGACAAAAATTGCCTTAAAAATACAAATGCAAATTTCATCACGATTTGAACAAATCTGACTGAAGTCACCCTAAGTAAACTGTATATCAAATTTCAAAGCAATTGGACAAGTGCTTTCAGAGAAGAAGATTTTTTTACCAAAAACACCAAAATTGCCCCAAAAATACAAATATGCAAATTTTACCACAATTTGAACAAACTGAAGTGAGGTCACCCCAAGTGAACTGCATATAAAATTTCAAAGCAATTGGACTTGCGGTTTCAGAGGAGAAGGCAATTGTTGACGGACGACGACGGACGACGACGACGACGGACGACGACGGACGACGACAGACGACGACGGAAAATCAACCTATTTGATAAGCTCCGCGTCGCTGACAGCGGAGCTAAAAAGCTTATTGTCTCGGCATATAGGAGACGGCTTCGGTATGTCAGCCCGAGAAAGTCGTTATAACTGAAGCGTGTTGGGTAACTGTTGCCCGTTTATAATGGACAATTTTATTAATTTGTTATTGTGTAAAGATGATGGCGAGTAATCGGGAGGTTTGCATAGTGTTGACAGCACAGGAAAGGCCTCAAATAAAATCAGTAAGATCTGAACAGTGTACATTATATTACTTTGAACTCAATTTTTAAACTGTTTTCAATCCCAGACAGACTCGGTCAACGTTACACAGTCCACTGCCTACGGGCAGTGTCACTATCAGATACTGCCCTGCTACTGCCATGTCACTGTTACTGCATACCTGAGCAGTGACAGAGATAGCTCTGACCCTGATGTACATGGTAGCTGAAGAAGAGTTTCGGTCAAATGACGCTCATGACAGTGAAACATACTTGTACACAAGATCAGGCCAGAGAGCAACACATGGAAGACCAGGAGACCTGGAAATCGGGAATTTTTGAATTCTGGCATATGAGAATAATCAAATATTAAAGAAAGAGATGGGGTCACCATGCTTGATTTTCTAAATTTTCACATTCACGTCATAAAATAATACAAAAGTAAAATCTTGAACAGTAAAGATTACATGAAAAAATATATGACCGAATGGAATTGTTTTTTTAACCAAATTTGCAATTATTACACACAAAATTTCAGAGATTATAACATTTATTTGATTGAATATTTTAACCTTCCAGTATTTTCAATTTTGAGTAGCATCTTATTCATATATGTCTTGTACTTTTGAAAAAAAATCTTCTTGGTTGGTCACTGAACTCTTACAACACGGCAACTGGCCAGAATTCACGATTTTCCCACTGTTTCATTACCGTCATTTTATGTGCTCTTCGGCAGGAGCAATTGACCTGGCCAGAATTGGATTACCTCAAGGTGGCTTAGACTGCGTGCATTCGTATGTCGTTTTCATGATTTTTTGCGCGTTCTTGTTAGTTGAGGAATAACCGCATCATTTTTGCAATATGTCTAGGATGAGAAACAAACTATTTATTTTTCTTGGCCTTACCAGTGTTCACTCATACATTCATGAATGAATGAATGCTTTATTTCACCAGATGCTTCACAGTATGTACAATAATGAAAATCTCATACATTCATATTAGGTTCCTGCATATTAATCACTGATATGTTTACCTTTTTCAAGTACACCTCATGGAGATTTTCCATAATATGAAATTCGTCAATTGTACGAATAAACCATTAATATTCTTTGATAATCACTAATATACGCCGTTATTTATATCGGTGACGTATGTGTGCCGAATTTGCGTTGTTGGTTGTCGGTGTTTGCGGTATTGAAATTGGTCTGCTAGAGCCAAAAACAGTCCCGAAGGAAAACAGGTCTTCCGTTTTGCAGCTGGTCCGATACTTTGTTAAAAATGTTTTGTGATAATCACATTTATATGCAAAGCAAAGTATTTCCATGACTCGCCTGTATAACTTTTATTGCAGCACGAACGACTAGCTTGATCTAAGTGCTGCTACAGTACACTACTGGAATGGGCTTGGAAAGTTGTTTCTAATCTTGCTATTACAACCATACTTTCTCTCTGAATTGTAGCCGATATATACACATAATAGTTTTCTTTCTCAGTAGGGTTCTCTGTGTAAACACAGAGTAATATCATAGACAGTCTATGATATTACTCTGTGGTGTAAACCAAAAGCCGCTCATTTACCTGCCTTTGTTTCATCAGTAGATATACTATCTCTTTGAATTTTAGCCAACTAGAATTAAACTGTACAGCTACTATAGCAAGGCGAGAAACAACTTTCCAAACCTATTCCAGTAGTTTAACAACATTTAGATCAACTTAGTCGTTCGTACTACGATGAAAACAGTCGAAACACGATTGATGTGCTACAGAAATGTGTCACATTTACGCGAAACTGAAAAGATACATAAAGAAAATTGAGTAAGAGACAATGTGATAAGAAATTGATCTATAGATCTATCTATCGACTGATATATCGAATCGATCAATTGAACTATCGATTTATTGATCTATCTTTCCATCGAACTGATAGATTCTTTGCTCTATCGATCGATCTGCCCATCAATTTATCTATGAATCGATTGATCAATCGATCGACCGACCATCTATCAAACATCGATTGATAGATCGATCGATCTATCGGTTGAGTGATCGATTTATCTATCAATACATTGATCGCCCTATTTATCTATCTATCCTATCTATCTATCTATCTATGTATCTATCTATCTATCTATCTATCTATCTATCTATCTATCTATCTATCTATCTATCTATAAATTGGTCGATCTATCGCTCCCCATGAATCGCTTAATCAGATATCATTTAATTGATACGTTATTGGTTGTTTGATGCGGTATTGGGTGAGTTTTCTACGTTATCAGTTGATTTAATCCGTCATTGGTTCATTGATACGTTATCGGTAAATTTTTATTACGTTATCGGTTAGAAAAAATTACTACGTTTGCTTATCAGTTCGTTACTACGTTATCGGTTAATTTACTACGTTATCGGTAAATTTTTACTACGTTTGATATGTTATCGGTAAGTTACTATGTTGTCGGTTGTGACAAGGCCAAAAGACGAAGTCGAGATCCTATCATGTTTCAGTGTATGTGTATGTGTATGACGAGCCTTTGTCTAGGATCTAAACTTTTGGCCTTCATCCTTTTGGAGTGCGGACGAAGGCCAAAAGACAAAGTGCAGATCTGAAAAAGATGAGTATTTGCCGATGTTTTTGTTTATTTTTGTATGACTTTTTATTGAATCTGAGTCCAATAAGATACTTCCGATCGGCTGTGTAGCAGCATTATTTGCTATCAAGTCCCCATTTTAGTTTCAAAATGTTTTCATTAAGTCCCCGACCCAACGAAGAGTCAGATTTTTCGAATACCCAACTCCATCCCCACTCCTTTTCTGCCCAAAGTTGGTTTTGAACGCAACTTATATTCTAATTTTTCTGAAATTGAGGCAAAGTACTCTTCACCAAAGTCTCATCTAATTATCAATCATGTATTGACTCTGAATGTCGACTCAGAGAGGGTTTGACATTGATATTGACATTCATTGCCTTTCTTGAGCGCTTAGCAAGAGGCCCCGCATGACCCAGACATGCTAATGAGCAGGACAGTGTGGACAGTGTAAGAAATTTTCCGAGACTGCAAAAAAGCACATGTATCAGATATATACACACTGTATATACGTGTCTTGTCATGATTTGGTGCCAGGGCCAAGGTTCAATTAAACCTGAAGGCTAATATAGCCGAACAGTACGAATCACGGTTCATTCAATACGATGAACTCTTGTCGAGGTTATCAAAAGAACGTTAACACGAGCAGTGAACAGCTATAGGTCGTTGAGTGCGCACAAAGACTGCTATAATCAATGGAGATTACAGATAGGTCGAGAAGACATATACACAGCTTGATGCATAGATAGCTAACACGAACATATAAACACGGTGAATGTGAAAGTGTTCTATATTCACAGAAAAACTTCAAGCAGACATGAAAACCAAAAATACATGAAAAAAGGACCAGGTCTTGAACAAAGGATGCACGGAATCTAGTTTTTCTCTTAACCTTGATAAATGCTGGATTTTCCCGGTCGCTATTTCTGTGTACAGCGTAATTTGCTCAGCCGGGTTTTCCCCAGCTTCACTTATTATGCACATTAGCATCAGTTTACCTTTCGTTCTAGATACTATTCAACCCCTTGTCAACTTACATAGAGGACTGTTTTTGAAAGCTGTGAGTGAACCCATTATAGGGAATGCAAACGATGCGACCGTATGACAGTGCAAGTTTGGGCGGATAGACTCGCACCAAGTTTGCAGGCATATAACTGGCATCGCCACACAATAAATTGAGGGAATAAAGTTCAGCAGACCCGCGTTAGTGGTAGGCTATAATTTGAATGGCTATCACAATTAAGTTATGCCATTTGTTATTACGACATGCCTTTCGTAATTACGATATGCCATGATGAGATGCAAAACGCGATCATTTGGACATGAAGACTTCACATTAGTAATTACGATATGACATGACCAGATGCAAAAGCGATCATTTGGACATAAAGACTTGACATTCGTAATTACGATATGACATGATGAGATGCAAAAAGCGATCATTTGGACTTGAAGACTTGATTTTGAATTTAAATATCGCAAAGTTTTGAGTAACTTGTTTCTCTATACTCCAATCTTTGCACGGCGACCTCGATTTTCATTGTTGATTTGATAACAGAATGGTTGAAACTTTCACTTGGGAAATATTGAGCAAAAGTTTACATGTCAGTCTTTTACTTCCGAGGCGCATACTATCTTAACAGATTATCAGTGGCAGACCAATAGCACTTTACTTGATGTGGCTTTTGACCAACGCGGCAAGTGTCAGTACAATCAAAATCCAGTTGAGTATAGACCTGCCATTAAATAGTCACACTCGATGGAAAATGTTCATATGATACCATGTCATGCAATGTTTTGATATTGATTATTGGCTCATGGGTTGAGTGTGTTGTCACTCAATTATCTAACCACCCGATACTTCCATTTGCTATACTATAATGTGTGGAATTCGAACGACTTTTCCCAATAATCACTGTTCCTTTCCGAGTTCTTTTTTCCAATGTGTACACAAGCAAAAGTAGTTTCTGAACTAAGATCCAGTGATAGCCACGATAGTCTACAAAAGAGACTTCTCAACATGGCGTTGATGAAAATTGCCATCTTTCTGCTTATATACTGTTTAACTATTTTCCGCTATATTCCTATAGCAAGCCAGTTTGAATTTCCAGCTATGTCTTCAATTCGACAGTAAATCACTCCATAGATAATGTCAAAGGGAGCCGTAAACTAAAATTAGTAACATAACAAACGATGACTTCACAAAATCATCAAACAATAAAACTCCCTATTTTGCTTTAAAATATAAAAGAGACATTTACTGCAGAAATAGAGTACTAAAATCGTGAGAAATCACTGACATTTTAAATTCAACTAAAATGGATCAACTAACGGTCTAGTTCTTTCATGGCTACATCTCTGTAGTCACTGTCCAGATCCTTTGTGCTTGTTCTCAAATTGACAGCCGTGCGAGTTGATGAATTAGTCTGGTCCCTGCCACATTTCTACCGCTGGCTGCGCTGCTCAGTAGCGCCAGCAGCGTTTGAACAAAAGGCAGGGAGCCAGACTAGTTGCTGAATTTGCACTTCGGGGAATTTCCGTGCATAATTTAGTTAATCATTTACAGCGATTTGGTTCGATTTGAAAGTTTTAACAAATTTTATTAATTTCTTTTGCCTTTCATCTGTTCCAGTAAGTGGTACCACGGTCCCTCCACAAGGGAGGGACCTTGGTGGTGCCTTGCGTTGCATTTTAGGACAGTTTAGAACAGTTAGCTAATCCTTCAAACTTAATGACAACTGCCAAAGCAGGCTACCATTGTCGAGTCGCAAAACTGTCTCCATGTTGTTGTAATTACATATTTTATCAACTAATGTTGAATATCTCCGTAATTGTAAGGCACAAAATTATATAACATTTTCCGCTTTTTGTTGTGAATATACTGTTTTAGAGCGATTAACATGTAATGTAAAATATATTCTTTACTGACTCTAGGGTCCTTAGATAAAAACTCTCGGCCAGCAACATTCACTTTATGTCAATTATGTTTCCCGCTCAAATTGCTTTACCGCAAATACTTCAGAGTTTTCACGTTTTCTGCAGTGTTCATCATTAGAGTATATATTATGAGAACAGTAACTGCATGTGTGGTAAGAATATATGTTTCTTGGACTTGTTTGATTAGTCTTGTAATCACTCTAGTATTACTAGTTGCTATGTAAGCTCAATTCATATTGTAATAAATCAACTTGTAGCTTAAACAGAACTGATCAGTCGCTTCTGTTAGTATTCTCATCCTCACACTACTCCCCAACAACTGTAGGCCTAAATACACGAATGGGGAGCTTTGTTTACTATGACGACGTGACATAACTCAAATTTCGTTTGGGGCATTTCCCGAATAGGGCATAGCTTGCTCGGTAAAGAGGCCTTATCACATGCACAAGCCAAGTTTGTCGTCTCCGAACAAAAATACGGGATTTATTCTCTAGTCGTTCTACGTCACGACAACCCGCGTCTATGTCATCAATTTTGGTGCGTCGGACCTTTTTTTTTTTGGTCGATCTTCGGTGTGCTCGTAAATATGTAACAAACAACGTGGCGGCCGATGTTTCTCCCACGATCAAAAGTCATGTAATGAAATCGATAATTTCACAGACTACGACATTACTAATCCGAACAATGTAAACACAAGAGTGTAGCGCCTGTATATTCCGAAGAATTACGTGAATAATTTGCGGAAACGACGAACTCGAAGCTGGTCGCGTATACCGTGGGCTCCGTACGCATTGCAAACAGGGTCAGGCGCGACGTTTACAGTGTTCGCCCGCGCCGTCGAGATTCAGTCGATATTTGTTCCCGAAAAATAGCGTATCTTCGTCTGTGATAAATTGCTAGGACTATGCTTTCTTTGAAATAGAGCATAACTTTGCGGAAGGTAGCCTACGTGTAGACCGAGAGCTGTCATTTGCTCCACACACGAACGAACGTGAACGCTACACACACGACGGACGACTGGAAATGATTGACAACTTGTGCACGGCGTGCACGCTATGCCGAATGACCATTGCTATTTTTGAAAACTGAATTCTAATCCGGACTTATAAAATGACCACATCGTTTTTAGCACAAAAACAATGTTCAAAGTAAGAGCAACTTATACTGCGTACGAACTATTTGGAGCATTCAACAACGAACATTTCACAGGCGGTAACTGCTTGCCCCACCACAGGGCTGCTTGCCCCCTCGTGATCAATCGCGGATCGCGCAGAAGCTGATGGAAATTCAGTTCCATGCCTTATTCGAAGCTAAACCAGTCAAGAATTGTTTTCGATCCGTCTTGTATACAGCGCACTTCCGCGATTTGGAAACTTTGAGGGAGAAATAAACTTGTGAAACGGTCGATCGATCTTCACTTACGGTATACTGCAGTCCACTTTAACAGGAGGTGCACATGTACACTTTACGTACAGCGGTTGGTGTACCCCTTTACGATAGGTAATCTGATTTGTATTGAAACTATCGTAGGGCATTTGCGTTTTTGCGACATTTAAGTAAATTGCTGCGACATTGCGAACAAAGGAAGGACTCAACGCACCGTATTTTCGAGTATATGATCTGTGTTTGTTTTTCAGATTTCGTCCAAAAACCTACCCGCACGCGGACGGCAAACAAAGAATTTATTTTACGGCGCCTTAGGTGGATGTTTCATTCTGAAGAAAAAGCCGAGATCTTTCTCTGTGCTGTGATTATGACGTAAACTCAAGGAGAGACAATGACGTTTGCATTTTGCCAAAACTTAAAATAGCAACGCGAAAGTCCAGATTGAAAGAATTGACATAAGTTATGCACGATAAATACTGTGAATTTGAAACAAAATATTGGTAGTCATAATGGTGTGCATATGATTTGTTTCAGTGAGTTAATGTAAACCGTTGACAAAGATTTGGTTTTACTTGTCGCTGACACAACATTACAAATTACACAATATTACAAAAATGACAAATTCGGGAAAACCCAATGCATCTGACAGGACAGTTCCAAGTTGAGATTGTCACCAATAGAACCTATTCTTGTTCAACATTCACAGTAACCCCACCCTACGATGGTAACCGCCCACAAACTCCAAGAACACTCCTACTGTGGATAAACTGTTTGTCTTGGGGCCTTTCACAAACAACAAACAGAAACATACTCCTTAGGACGATGTAGAATTGTTTACACCTTTCAGTGATCCAAGTATTATTCACTTTTGCCAGATTGAATACAAATTGACACTGCGGTTTGTGCAGAAGTCGATGAGAATGAAGCACCACGACCAGTACCGTCCACCATATTGCCCGCCAGTGCACTGCTCTCCGCCATTTAAACAATAGCAAAAGTATGTACCGCCACCTAGAGGTTGCAGTTGGATGGGCTTGACGACAAAGGTTGTCCTCTGTAAGGGTCACCTAGTCACATCGACTATCTTGTATTGATTGTCTGAAACTTTTGTTATTTTTTTATAGTCTCCCGTCTGATTCATCAGCAGCCATTACCTCTGAGTGCTGGCACGGCCTGGCAGTAGGCCAAGCACAAATAGAATGGGTTTGCCGTATATGTACTTATTTATAACGTTAGAGCAGTCAATGTTGGCATACACCCAATATGTATGGAAAATAGTTTATTGTAGTTTATCGGTGGTCTTGGAGTGGGAAAGTATTATTCAATCCAAACCTAAGCAATAAAGGCTGTTTGTTCTTGACATCCGTGGAAGCACAAGCAGTTGTTTACGGCTGACACCCGTTAGACCCTCGTTCCCTTACGAAACACTGAAACTCAAACTCTGCTAAAATCGGACGGATCTATCGCGTTCGGTTCCGTCCCTCCATTTCTCTTCTGGCGTTATCTATATTCACCAGGTCACAGTAAACTGCTGGAAGTGCATGACAAAGTTTTCCTAATTTTTATGCACCCCTCCATTAACTCTTAATCTTTTCATAACGATGGTTGCTTTTCAACAAAACAATATTTGTATGGTACTATTGACCAGGATCTGTCTCTATAGGCCCTATAGCCTCTATACGACTATTATTACCTTGTCAGTTTTAATGACGCCACATGCATTTGCGCCGTTTGACTCTGTGGCAACTTATTTCAGGATTTTAAAAAAATTATCTCCACACGTTTCGCACAGCAGCTGAAGAAAGCCAGCCTTCAAGCATAGCATCTGTCCAACTGTTGTCATCACATGATGCATATGTCACCTTAAGACCCCCCCCCCCCCCGCACTGTGGCACGAACGGTTTGCAAATCATTCATGTTCGCACAAAATAGACACACGAAGTGAAAAACAGAACATATTTTTCTTATACGAAGGGTGTTCTCCACACACCATGAATGACATAATCAAAATTAATAGACTGGTGTGCAACTTAGTATGAGAGACATGCTCTATCATGAAATTTAAAGTTACATTGCCCAATAAGGCTAGTCTTATATGACAATATTTTAAAGAATTTATTTTCCAGCTTTTAAAAAAGGTTTAACATGTTCTGTAAATTGTGAAACAGAACAAATTGCATTGTATTCTTCCAATTCCTTTCTGCGGAGATTCTGTGTACGTGTTGAGAATAAAATGCCGCGATGTAAAAGCCATTTTGTTTTTCTTATATTGTATTGTATACCCTAACGCGTACCCATGTCATGACCCGTGTCTTACGTTGGACAATTGTCGTACAAAAGGTCGGACGAAAAGAACCATCATTTGAAGGAAAGACAGCTTTGACAGGACCCCTAGCGACTGTTTGTGTCGTTCTTGCACAAACGCGAGGTCAACGTACGACGTCGTAAAGGTGTATGACAGATAAGCGTTTGGAAAGTCCCGAAACAAGTCTGAAAAAGCTTATTGTCTCGGCATATAGGAGACGGCTTCGGTATGTCAGCCCGAGAAAGTCGTTATAACTGAAGCGTGTTGGGTAACTGTTGCCCGTTTATAATGGACAATTTTATTAATTTGTTATTGTGTAAAGATGATGGCGAGTAATCGGGAGGTTTGCATAGTGTTGACAGCACAGGAAAGGCCTCAAATAAAATCAGTAAGATCTGAACAGTGTACATTATATTACTTTGAACTCAATTTTTAAACTGTTTTCAATCCCAGACAGACTCGGTCAACGTTACACAGTCCACTGCCTACGGGCAGTGTCACTATCAGATACTACCCTGCTACTGCAGTGTCACTTTCACTGCATACCTGAGCATATGAGAATAATCAAATATTAAAGAAAGAGATGGGGTCACCATGCTTGATTTTCTAAATTTTCACATTCACGTCATAAAATAATACAAAAGTAAAATCTTGAACAGTAAAGATTACCTGAAAAAATATATGACTGAATGGAATTATTTTTTTTAACCAAATTTGCAATTATTACACACAAAATTTCAGAGATTATAACATTTATTTGATTGAATATTTTAACCTTCCAGTATTTTCAATTTTGAGTAGCATCTTATTCATATATGTCTTGTACTTTTGAAAAAAATCTTCTTGGTTGGTCACTGAACTCAGTCTTTGACAACACGGCAACTGGCCAGAATTCACGATTTTCCCACTGTTTCATTACCGTCATTTTATGTGCTCTTCGGCAGGAGCAATTGACCTGGCCAGAATTGGATTACCTCAAGGTGGCTTAGACTGCGTGCATTCGTATGTCGTTTTCATGATTTTTTGCGCGTTCTTGTTAGTTGAGGAATAACCGCATCATTTTTGCAATATGTCTAGGATGAGAAACAAACTATTTATTTTTCTTGGCCTTACCAGTGTTCACTCATACATTCATATTAGGTTCCTGCATATTAATCACTGATATGTTTACCTTTTTCAAGTACACCTCATGGAGATTTTCCATAATATGAAATTCGTCAATTGTACGAATAAACCATTAATATTCTTTGATAATCACTAATATACGCCGTTATTTATATCGGTGACGTATGTGTGCCGAATTTGCGTTGTTGGTTGTCGGTGTTTGCGGTATTGAAATTGGTCTGCTAGAGCCAAAAACAGTCCCGAAGGAAAACAGGTCTTCCGTTTTGCAGCTGGTCCGATACTTTGTTAAAAATGTTTTGTGATAATCACATTTATATGCAAAGCAAAGTATTTCCATGACTCGCCTGTATAACTTTTATTGCAGCACGAACGACTAGCTTGATCTAAGTGCTGCTACAGTACACTACTGGAATGGGCTTGGTTTCTAATCTTGCTATTACAACCATACTTTCTCTCTGAATTGTAGCCGATACATACACATAATAGTTTTTCTTTCTCAGTAGGGTTCTCTGTGTAAACCAAAAGCCGCTCATTTACCTGCCTTTGTTTCATCAGTAGATACATTGTTAGATGTTTACGCGGCCTTTTGGATAGACACATACTTTGCACTGTACCTCTTTCGGTATTGAAATAGCTTGGGCATATTGCATTTTTGTGAGTGCAGAACGTGTTTAAGGGAGGGTTAATTATTAGCTTTATCTAAAAGTAAATTAACCAACTTGATAAAATTTCAATAAACAACAAAGGGCTTAATTGTTAGATGGATGTTTCCTTCTGTTAAAATGGCCCATATCTTTCTCTTTGCTTTGGAATATAACGTAAACTCGAAAGAGGGAAAACGCCGTTTGCACTATGCGAAAGCTTAAGATAGCAACGGGAAAGTCCAGAATGAAAGAACCGACACGGGGAAAACCCAATGCTGCGTGCGCAAGTAGGTGACATCATCGGTTGTATAAAGGCTGTTGCCGTCACGTTTGACGACATTCTATTTTCTGAGCAAGTCCCAGCTACAGTCCAAGTGCTACATCGACGATCGTTTCCTTTTATTCACAAAATGGCACACTTCATTGGACAATAGCCACAGTTCTCTGAATCTTCCATGGCGACGCCAATTTACTCTGGTAAGATTTTTGAGTGTGTGTCACTGTGGATTTCTGTTAAAGTATAATATCTGTAAGCTCATGTAATCCATATTCACTCTTACGCTGTCTTACAAGCTACTCATTGTACAAATCATATTGTCTGTGGGCTATTCATATATTTGTTCCTCCTCGCAGTGATGTAAACCTAGTTTTGTATTTTCTTACAAAAAATCTATACATCAGCTTCCTTCCTTGGAAGATTTCATTTCAGTGTAGTCTCTCTTTTAGGCTCTTAACGAACTGTCTTCAACAAACAATGATTGGTTCAGTCTTATACAATCTCCGCCACATCATTTTTGCATTAGAGGACAAAGTGTCATGTGGCAGACATGAGCATTATCATGAAATTTTATTTAACTTTGATACAGAATTTTCAGCAGAACAATTTACCGATGATGTTGTTTTGTTTCTGTAATTGCATTTGCAGGCTCAGTGGTAAGCAAACCGCCAAAATATGATGAAACTTATATGTCAGCAAACAATGGGATGTCGTATATACAGCATGCCCATGTCTCAAACAGTGAAGACGCGATGGCGATGGCCACATCAACACTACTACCATCCATTGGGTAAATACATAATATTTGAAAAGCGAGTTTATTTTTTGTCCAAGTTTGATATTTCCCCGAAAGTATTTCATGATCAGGTGCAATTTAAACAACTTAATTTTTAAGGGGCATTCCTGAACCCCTGGTTCTCCCATGAGTTCCTGTTGACGTTGAGTGTTGACTTGGTGTTAGCCCATTGTTTCCCTTTGAATTTTTATCATGTTGGCCCATTTGCTGTTAGATAAAGCCGACAAATGGATTGCCCCTGTACGAAGTGCCTAACAATCAATGAGCGACCGTGTTCTCAGAGAGTGCGTTTATGTTAGGTATATATATATATGTCTGTTTCTTCGCCATGACATTTAGTGGCAGTGATTATTGGGAAATTTACTTGTTTACACCAGGCATTGCGATAATAAAGTAAAAGAGTTGCAGGGGTGCGAGACGACTAACGCAACAGCCAACAAATCATGTCAGCCACAGTCCGTATCTAACAGATCGAATGAAAATGACACCAACTCGGTTACTCTACCGACACAAAAATTACTCTATAAAAAAGACTCTACCGCAAAAAGGGTACTATTTTGTCACATTTAACCAACAATCTTAATTTTCTCGTCGTTACAGAACTGGAGATACTGTGGATAACCTAGACAATACAATGAGAAGTCTCTGGTACTTCAACACTGTGTGACTGCGTCGTGCAGATTCCTGCAACGTGTCGTGTGGACATGATCGACGCCTGATTCTAAAAGTCAAGCTGGACTCGATAGGGGGGGATATGACGGGACTCATAATTTGACAAATTTGCTTCTTAGACGGGGTTACTAATTTAAAATAACATATATAAATCACTTACAAATATATCCCATGCTACTTTTATACTGTTTTAAATATTGGCTTGAGAATATACTAAACTCACACAATTACTACGAAATTTTACTAGGACGAGCGACGAGGGGGCAACGGGTTGCAGCAAGTAAAAGATGTAGAGAAACTCCCAGTTTGTGTTGTACGTTTTTTATTTACTGAAGTGACTTCACATTGTTTCAATTCGTGCATTTGTAAATCTGAATTTAGTCATTTTCATTTGTATTACTTTCACTTTCGATATCCACATTTCGCAGTAGACTTAGACAGAATTTATTTATGATTCTGAATTTGCATGAAGAGTAACGAAGATACTTTGTATGCATACAATATGTACAAAATAAAAACACTCGGGTAGTCGGCAAATAAAACCAAATTGACTAAATGTACACCTCCTTCGTTCGTGTCTGTCTCGTCTGACTGAAAGTTTTCTTCTTTTGCAGTGGAGAAAACACGTCAAATGACCGAATCATATTTTGAGCAGAACCTCATGTATAGCTATACTTCTTTATCCTGTAGTAGTTCTTAGCCCTCTGGCCACACTGCCATACTATCCTTAAACATCCTGAACTGGATACCCGTTTTGCACAACGTTTCTCTTGACGTGATTTGTGGATGTGAGAGTGTTCGTGTGATTTTAGTGTTTGTGCATGACGAGTTTTTGTCTAGAATCTCGACTTCATCATTTGGCCTTCATCCTTTTGGAGTGTGGGCGAAGGCCAAAAGACGAAGCCGAGATCCTGAACAAGATACATGTAAGATTTTACGGATGTATTTGTTGAAGGTAATTTTTGTGTGACTTTGTTCTATGTCGGTCCATGAAGCTACTTCTAAAATCGGCTGCCTAGAAGCATTACGTCATTTGTTTTCGAGTTCCCATTTCAGTCTCACGTTTTCAAGTCCCCAACCCAACGAAGAGTCAGTTTGTTTCAGTACCCCTTTTACCCTCCCCCTCCTCCAAAAATGGTTTTTAACGCCTTATACGGCCAATGCTCTAAATTTGAGCAAATAAGCGATGAACTCTTCGCCGGGATTTCATCTAAATTATCAACCATGTATTGACTCAGAACGCCGACTTAACGAGGGTATAGGTTAACATTCATTGGCTTGGTTGAGCTTTTTCTAGCCGATGATATCATAGGCGTATCTTTAGTATAAATGGCCCCGCATGACCCAGACATGCTAATGGGCAGGACTGTGTGCCCCGTGTTCGGCCTTTGCCGCCTGAAATGAGTTAAAACATTTTGCGAGACTGAAAAACAGCACATGTAAGCTTATCAGATGTATGTACACTGTATACACGTCTCGTCATGATTTAGCGCCAGTGATAAATTAAACCTGGAACGTTACGAAATCAAGGTGCATTCAGTAGAATCGATACATAACTCTAACAGAGGTTGCCAACTGATCAAGACCGGTAAACATTAATATTTCCACAGAGAAAAAGGAAAAACTGTTTTCTCCTCGTCTTTGGAATTTCTCAGTGGGCACGATGGGAAAGATTTTCTTGCAAGGGTTTCTTGCAAAGTGCAGATCAAGTACATAATTATTTCCACGTATGTAGGTTTAATAATAAATTGCACTGGTTTGACATTATTAACAGTTGTTCCGCCTTTTTTCATATCATTATCAGAATAGGTTTGTGTTATGAATGACTCATGGAATTTTCCCTCTTACTACACAGCTGGCAGACGGGCGGGCGGATCATCCCAATATTGTCATTCGAAGGTGTGCCGCCCAAGTTGAAAAACACCTTTGAAGTCAGGGACACCTTAGAGGTCTTAACACACCTACGTATGCGCACTGTTAAATTCAAATTGGCCCATGATTAAAGCTAATTCGTCAAAATGAGACCTAGAGTTCAGGACTTCATCAACAAGCCCTACGAAATCAAACCCCATAAAATGATGCTGGACCGAGGTCTCCTGGGGTCACCAACCTTACAAGTCCGTCAGGGTTGAATGGCGTTATGCATATCAGGGACGGCCGCGTGATATTTTTTTCACATTCAATCAGCAATCTTAATCTTCTCGTCGTTGCTGAGCTTGAGGCAGTATGGAGATACTGTGGATAACCTAGATAATACAATGAGAAGTCTCTGCTACTTCAAAACGCGGTGTGACTGCTCTGTGCAGATTCCTGCGTCGTGCAAACATGATCGACCCCTGATTCTTACAAACAAGCTTTGTTCGATGTAGTGTAAACTGGTATGCTGTGGTTTGCACTAGAAATATGCATACCACAGAGGCTCCTTAAAACAGACACCAAAATAAAATGTCCACATAGAGCCCCGGCATAGAGCTAGTCTTGTCAATTGATGATTAAATAAATATGACGCATATAGGCCTATATCTGATCCTAAGACATAAGACTCACGACGTGGACACATAAAAAATGTAAAATTGTTTTATCCTCACGAAAAAATCAAGCTGATATAAAAATGACGTAAAAAGAGGAGAAAGAAAACCCAAAGAATAAAATTGGACAAATACTTCTATTATGTTACTATTCTCACATTTTACGAATATTTATACACCTGATGTGGCTCTGTGTTTCAATCGCAGATCAATAATGCCAAGTAATCTGAACCCTATTATTTGCCGAGACTGAAATGCGGCAAAGAAAATGTTGGTGTCATACGTAACGTGCATATATGATTTTAATTACAACACGTAATTTTGAAGCTCATAATGGGAAGGGGCCTTCCGTTCACATAAAGAAGCACGCGAATACAGAGTTAGGTAGCCTCATATTTCTGCTTTTTATTCCTCTCTCGTTTAAGCTGGTCCAGGTCTTGAACAAATGATGCTAGGATAAGGGGTCTTGTTTTTCTCTTACCCTAGATATATGCTGGATTCTCCCGTTCGCTATTTCTGTGTGCAGCGTCATTTGCTCAGCCGGGGTTTCCCCAGCTTCACTTAAACGCACATTAGATACGTTTCAACGGCTTGTCAACTTACACAGAGGACTGTTATTGAAAGCTTGAAATGAACTCATTAACAGGGAACGCAAACGAAGCGTCCCCATGACAGTGCAAGTGTGGATAGACTCGCTCTAAGTCTGTGGGCATGTACTCAATATCAACATAGAATATATTGAAAGAATAAACTGTAAACTGCTGCCGAGAAAAGGCAAATGACTGGTACCAGTCTATGATGTGAACGGACGAGAGCTCAAACAAATAAAGGAACTAAAATGACCAACTGGCCAACCGCAAACAAAGATTTAACTGTCTTGAATACAGAATGCGAGGGTAAAAGTCATGTTTTTCTCATACCCAAGCTATTAAAAAATGCTGGATTTTTCCGCTCGCTACTTTTGTGTACAGCGTCACTAGCTCGGTCGGGTTATCCCCGATCACTTATTACGCATATAGCTTTGGTTTATAACTGTTGTACACTGTTCACGTTATTTCACGCTGTCATTGAACTCATTAAAATTGATTGCAAAGAAAACGTCTTTATTTAATAAGACAGTATTGATGTTGACGAAGAGGCGGTGTTCCAGGGAGACGCCTTTTGATTTGCAAAATCCATGCACATTAGCCTTGCGCTTGCGCACACCGACGGTTTGCCGAGTACACGCATCTTCGTGGCTCGGGCACACCACACACAAGGATTCTTTGGGCACACAGAAAACCGTAATATCTGGCGAATGTTTTATCGTCGACTGTCGAGTAACCATGGTCGAAAGGTTCATACACTAGGAAACGGGCGAACAACTTTTGATCTGGATGAAAGTTTTATTGAACCACGGTCCGGACCGTGATTAAACAGCCAGCATGACAGCCTTAAAAAGTCCGCTAAGGGACGATTCAGAATTCACTTCCAGGGGGGCGGAGGATTTTCAGGGGGGGGGCCACCCATTTTTCCCTAGAAAATTTAGGGGGGGCCAGACAAAAATACCGCGATCTTTTAGGGGGGGGCCAAGGAAAAAAAAACATCAATTCCATATTTGCCCAGAATTTCTGATCTCTACAAAAGAGAACCATAGACGCTACCTGGGTGACAGATAAACTCAACATGTTTAGTTAAACTCCTTTAGCTGCCAAATTCGGTAATATTCACAGTGGTTTGTTTTATGCATCTATAGCGTATCTTGTTCTCCTCCCTGAAGCGTTATGAAATGTCCAGTATTTAGCATGTCAATACAAACCATACAGTGAACAGTCAGGGTTGTTTTTGTTGAAAAGAGATCTCAGATCAAGTCCAGACTAGAATTCATTTATCAACAATAACAATGGTCATTTATGTTCACACTGGTATGTTGCTAAATACAGCATTGGGTGTTCTATGTAGTGATAGAATAACAAACAAATGCTGATACACAGAGATGAACATTGAACAAATGCTAAAAATTACAGCAAATGTCTTTTTAAGGTTGGGTTTACCTTGTAGCTTGTAAAGCAGTTGAAAGTTGCATGATAAAGAAGTGTTAATTTATGCAAATGTATGCAAATCATCCGATTTCTTGGCTTCTTTTGCCTCCCAATTTCAAAATTTCCAAAGAATTTAACTCCACTCCGGCTGGGTCAAATTTTCTGAAATTTCACATTATGTTTTTTAAATGCTATATAACACAACAACTATCAATTGGTTTTGTTTGGCAATAAAGCTCTTACATTTTTAATAAGAGGCATTTGAATACGAGGCATTTTAATTTTGCTGATCATGATTTTAATCAATTATTAGAGTGTCAGTCTTTAAACCCCTACAATTTTAAAATGAGGATGGATAATGCCAAATAAAACAGTTGTTTTTTCTACATGAATACTCTCCTTTCAAGTAAAATATTACGTTTCAGAAAATACTGTCTAGATTTTGACTTAAATAAATTTTTATCATTAATACAAAAATTGAGGTTTTTTACCCCAAATATACACCCACTTCATCCTTTGAGTGAACTACTGCTACTGCTACTCTTCTGCTCCTTTTTTCTATGTTTCATTCTCATCAATTTTACCCTTTCTAAATTTTTTAAATGTTCTACATAACTTTTTACAGTGCTTAAATCTACTATAAACTTTTTGAAAATAAATTTATGGCCGTCTCATCTTCAAGGTGCTTTTTCAGCGAATAGTTTTTTAATGTTGAAAATAAAATATTATGTATTACTGTCAAAAATATATGGTGAAAAATTTACAAAAGGGTCGATTTTCAATAATCCTGTATGTGCATCCAGAAGATCATGTGGCACTGCACCAATGCTATGGTGTCGGATTGTTGAAATATTGTGTAAACAAGAAATTTGCTGTAGTCCAAGAAGTGATCTCAGCGTGTATGAGGCTAGGAGAAATGTGGATAGGCTTACACATTGTGTATTGATGCTAATACTTATGTGTCCCATTCATTCTGATATGTATAATCAAATATTTCACAGTGGCGGCTGGCAGAAAAGGCAAAAAAATAAATTAACATGTATTGTTTCGTGTCATCTGAAACATGCGCATCATGACTATTTTAAAATTAAAGTTTGTTTAAAAAATTTGAAATATGCATGCTCTGTCATTTTGAAAAATACTGCTGACAAAATGTGAATTTTGACTTGCACAGGTTGTCTGCATTTTAATATGAACATTGGATTGTGAATGGAATGAGCAGAATAAAATGTGAATTCATGTTTTGGATAAGGTGTTTTTGTCCAAGAAATGTTCTGAAATATTCCTCAGCATTTTTGCTTTCAGTGGCAGCTACTTGGTTTTATGATAACCAAATTAGAAAAAAAAGAGAAAATTAAAAACAAGTTGGCTTTTCACCAATTTTAATTCCTAATGTTTAAAACTTTCACCGTGAGTCTGCAAATATTCAGCATCATCAAATGAAAATGTATGCTGAACGTGTGCATGTACATGTACATCTCACTTTCCAGAAATATCTGGATATCTGCAAATGATGTACCATTAAACTTCAAGATATATATCACTTTGCCAATTATCTGCTCCTCTGATTTTCTGTTCACCATTTCTAACTGACATCTTTGCTTGTCTTTGTGTGCATCATATGTATCAGTGAGACATAACAAAAAAAGTATTCATATTTAGTAATTTACTTTTCTTCAGAAATTTACAACAAGATATGTTTATTGCTACCCTTTCCAAAAGTGTGCAACTTGCAGTCCCTGCAAATCATTCTTTTATAGTCACATAACCCGAAATGATTTGTTATATCATCGATTAATGTCCACTAGGCCCTACAGTTCCTGCAACTTGTTAGACTAGATATGTCTATAATGTACCGTATAAGCATGCATGTATATATTAGGGGGGCCATGGAAAAAAAACAGGAAAGATGAGGGGGGGCCATAGATTTTTTCTATAATTTACTAGGGGGGGCCATGGAAAAAAATCACCGAGAAAATAGAAAATCCTCCACCCTCCCCCTGGAAGTAAATTCTGAATCGTCCCTAAGGCTGCATTCACAAATAATGGTAAAGGGGGATTCTAAAATTCTAGGAGAGTAGAGGGGAACTTGAAAGTTTTGCTCTTCGTATAAGGTTTCGACCTGCACATATTGTGGTTTCTCTTTATCTTTTACATTTTCCGAGTCTAAGGTTTGGTAGGTAATACAAAAGTTTGCAACATTTTTATATCATCCAATGGTTCTAATGTTAGTAATAATTATTCATAAACTACTAGTAACAGGTCGCGTCGAACATCTGCGAGCAGAACTGAGCAGTGCATATTATTTTTTTATGAAAGTAAATCCCTTAAATTAAAAATAGGCAGTATATGATAATTTGTGAAGGAGATTTGAAAAAGTTTGATCATATGGATGGGGAGACATGAACATTTTTAAGGGTATTGAGGGTGGCCTGAAAAATAAATAAGATTTCAATCGCGATTCCTCCAGCCTCCCCCTTTCACCTTTATTTGTGGACGCAGCATAATATATTGGTTCACTTATACTAACCTTTCTCTGGACGTACAAGTCCATACTTATAACATTTGTAACCATATGGACTTCATACCAATCTTTCATGATCATACAGCTTACGACAGGGGAAATTGCTGACAGTCTGAGATGGGTGTTGTTCCGCTAGAAAGCCAAATTTATTCGTTAATTTTTTTCATGCCACTTGCCTTATCTTTTCCGTTCGGTATTAATTTATCTGAACTGGTCGTTGAGCAACAGCCATCAATGAAAATAGCTGCAAGGAAGAATAAATAAAATTAAGGAGATCGAAGAAACAGAATCAGATGACGAACTTAATCAAACCAGATTACTTCATTTAATACTGAAAACAACATCATCAAAAATGCCTTAGACCAACAACATCCAAGAAAATTCGAGTATTGATCGCCACGTGCATGGCCGAAGAAATATAAACTTTCGAAACCTGCTGTATAAGTGAATTAGTATACAAAAACGGTGTGTTTATTCTGAAACTGAAAGATGGGAAATTTTAACTTCAGTTCAGTATTTGGTCAATGACGTTTTTATACCGTCCAATCTAAATCAACTCTAGAAGCTCTTATGGATATATTGTGCCAAGTAAAATTCAAGTTATTTATACTAAAAATGATAACACGATAAATGAAGAGTCCTATACAAGTCATTTTAGGGATGTATCAAATTAATTCTCGAAGGATTGTTTATAAGTCGTGTGTGAAAACTCGTTAATGTCCTTCGTTTAGATATGTCGACTTGTTGTTGATGACTATTTAAATGTTTTTGTTATTAATGGAGTTCAGATAGAAATAAGACATATGAAAACAAAAGTTATTTATGAAATTTTGATGGAAAGTAATTTGATCAAAACAAGTGCAATTTCAGTTTGGGAAATGGAATGTAATTGTAATTTTGATGAAAGTAAACTGTGGACGTTAGCTAAGAAAATCACTCCAGAAACAAAATTACACTCATTTCATTGGAAATTTATGATACGCAGAGTGCCAAATGCTATTAAGTTATTTCAATGGAAGATTAGAAATTCTCCTTTGTGTGATTCATGTAAAGTGTGGGATACATATAAACATAGATACTGGGATTGTATAGTTGCTACGAATATATGGAAATATGTTGAAAATATCTTGGAAAAAGTATTGGGTTTCAAATTGTTACTGAATTATAAAATAATTGTAGGAGGAATTGAAATGAAAAGGAAAAAAGATAAATTAGTAAACTTGATTATTTTAATAGGAAAATGGGCTATACATAAATACAACACCTGTAATTTGAAGTATTCTATTCCATCTACTGTAGTGATTAAAAGTGAGCTATTACAGAGAGCTCAAGCACAAAATTTCAAGCTTTTACGCGATGTAATATGTTAAATATTTCATTTCATACACTGTAAGTTAGGATGTCTTTTTCTTTGATGTGTAGCGAAAAATTATTGAAGTTGAATAAATATGTAAATAAAAAAAGATATGTCGACTTGGGGTGGCGGACAGAAGGCAAGTAGTCGGCCCGGCGACATCTTACCCTATAGGCTTACTCTCGCTGTGTACTCTGCCCCTTCGAAGGGCGAGCCAATCACAGGAACTGAAGTATGCAATTTTGGCTGGTATGGTGATTCGCAAGACCAGCTTTCAATTTGAAAACTTTCAGATATTTCTGATATATGTGTATGATAAAGTAAAGTAATGCGCCCGAAGGGCGCGCCGAAAAATGCAACTGAATGATGCAATTCTGGCTGGTATGTATTTTATTCAAAAGCACACTGATATGATTTATATACAGAACGTCACCTTCAAAATGGTGCAAACACATATCAAGGCTTGTTTGTTAAGGAAGACTGATGCTACTACATCTCTCCCTAGCTCGGCCGACTAACTGCAGGTAGAAACTTTCTACCTCTCTCTCAACAGACTTTAACCGGTATATTATTAAATGTTTTGAAAGGTTGATCCTGTCAAATCTCCTCCCCCACGTTCAATCAAAACTGGACCCAAATCAGTTTGCATATCAACGTAAAAGAGGTACAGATGACGCAGTCGCTTGCCTTCTCCATAGATTGTTAGAACATCTTGATAAAGCTGGTAACTATGCCAAGATTCTATTCATTGATTTCAGTTCTGCTTTTAACACTATTCAGCGACATATTATGATAGATAAATTAATGAAGTTCAATGTTCCATCTTCAATTATTCATTGGGTTTATAATTTCCTAACTGACAGACCACAGTGTGTAAGGGTTGGACAGTCCAAATCCACGATGATTTCTACAAACACTGGTGCCCCACAAGGATGTGTTTTAAGTCCGTTCTTGTTTATTTTGTATACAAATGATTGCCAAAGTAGTTCTCCAACTAGCCCATTTTTCAAATTTTCAGATGATGCAGCTGTACTTGCTCTCCTTAGTGACTTAAACTCGAAAATTGATTACATAAATTCTGTTAAATATTTTTCTGATTGGTGTAGCTCGAATTTCCTAGAGCTAAATGTATCAAAGACGAAAGAGCTTACAATCGACTTTCGTCAGGTTCCTGACCAAAATGACCCGATTTGTATTGATGGAGAACCTGTTGAACAAGTGACCTTTTTCAAGTACCTTGGCGTAATTCTCGACAGTAAACTTTCATTTAGTCATCATACAACAGCCCTTCAAAGAAATGTCAGCAGAGGTTGCACGTGCTTAGAAGACTGCGTTCCTTTGATGTGGATTCACATCTGTTACTCTTACTATATCGGAGTATTATTGAACCACTTCTGACTTATTGCAATATCTGCTACTTTTCATTGCTCTCTACCGTAAATCGCAATAAGTTGTTAAAAATCTCGCAAACTGCTGCTAAGATAATTGGTGAACCCACTCCGTCCCTTTCAGTGCTCACGGATAGTGCAATACTGCGCAAAGCACGATCAATCACTGCTGACGTAAACCATCCTTTGTATTCCTCTTTTGAATTATTGCCTTCAGGAAGGAGATTTCGCTGCTTGAAGTGTAACAAATTAAGGTACAGAAAGAGCTTTGTCCCAACAGCCATTAAGAGACTCAATCTCTGAAGTGTATTTTTTTCCGTGTGTTTTCTGACTTAGTTTGTGTTTTGTTTTGTTTTTGTTTTTTATGTCTGTCAGGTCGTTATTTTTATCCTCTGAGCTGTAAGGTGATTATCCTTTTTAGGACAATAAAGTATAATAATAATAATAATAATAATAATAATAATAATAATAATAATATTTACTCACAATATTCTGCATTATCTTTGCGATAAACTTCCTGTTTTGAATAATCACAGCAACAGTGTTACAGCTCACAATAACCACTGCACTGGACACTCAGGAGTGTTTCACCGTGGACAGTAGACTCCGCTGAGTATCGTGTGATTGCCTAATGCATGGCACTGTGCCCGATGGTAGCACAATCGAAGGCTTTTCTTTTCGACTGGTCGGTAACACATAGTTGGATAGTTTATAAATGTATGAAACAAAATTCCTTGCTTGCAAAGGCATGCTGGTTTGTTTGAGCCCTGCCCCATATCTGGCTGAACACCCGAGGCTAGTGAATGAGCAAGGCAACCTTGAGCAAGGCTATATCTAAGCGCACTCTACCGAGCATCATGAAAAATTTCATGCAATCGAGTGTGTGGCGCCCCCTCAGGATAAAGTTAAAATTCCAACCGAGAAAGAATGTCCATAGAACTCAAGCAAAACAATAGTTCCAGGAGAGCTTTTCAGGCCCTCTGGAACTAAAAATAACTAATTTGCCTACCGGGAAATTTCTCCGCTTACCTTCTTCTCACAAAAAGCTCCACTCTGCTCTCTCCGAACCGCAAACGTTTCACTACTATCTCCCTCTCTTTGCCCTGCACCCCCTCTCTTTCCGGTCGACAAGCTCCTGAAAACAACCAAAGCCTCAAATAGGGCATTTCTCAATTTACCCGCGCAATAAGAATAAGTATAGGGCTAATGGTGCTGTAGCTACTAAAAGAGTGGATGGCATGGAAGACTAGTATAGCATAAAACCAGATATAGTGAATGCAGAGGTCCGTTGACAACAATCCTATGGCAGAAGAGTTGTTTCAGTATGGCTCATATAACAGAACACCTATACACAGACATTTAACAATTGCCACAATAGAAAACTGCCATTAGGCTTACAGTTTCTTTGCAATATTTCTCTCATACAAGGTGGACACTTATACAGACAGATGGAAGAAAAATTTTGAAACGTTAAAGACCTATTAGACAAGCGATTTCTGAGGTGATTATTAACGCTACTTAATGTTACAAATTAAAACACAGTATATGTCAAACGACAGCAAGAGTGTGGGTTAAAATCTTATTCAAATCAGGGCATTACTGAAATGAAATGTAATGAATTCAGATGTTATGAAAATGTTGTAATCAAAGTTAAGCAGAAAATACAAGATTACATGAAAATAAGGTGAGCGAAAGGTACCCACATTGAAATATATTATAAACATGGTGTGCCAAAAGGGTTTTACAAAAATTAAAGATGTTATAAAATCGGGTGCCGAAAATTTTAAGGACAGACTCAAAGTGCTCGTCTATGCATTATTTTTACTTCATATTTGTCGGCAAACATTCTTATTTTACTGCCATCCTTGGCTGGAATTTTTTCAAAAGGCAACCTCTTAAAATTTGATTCCGAAAATCTTCCAAGCGCCTCCCCCCTCCCGACATCATATTGTCAACCCATAACTCGTTTACAACGGTAAAATACATTGGAATAGTATGCAGATTTCCTCCGTGAGAAGGATAAGTTGCCGTGTGTTCTTATTATTCTACAGCAACTTGTCACACTGAGCTGTTTAATCTCGTTTCAATGTATCGATGGCGTAGGCTCGAAACAATAGAATTGTAGCGAATGTAGCAATAGAATTGTTGGTTAGTGATAACTTGTACTTTTGTATCTTTATATAATTTTGTAGAAATCAGAGTATTGTATTCATCTTATTGTGTTCTTTATGGCATGGGTATCTAAGAACTTTCTCTAGTCAGTAATTCCATTCCTCCAAATTCCACAACCAACACGATTAGAACTAATTTGGGGATAATTGGATCTTCATACTTTTCATATTTTTCAAATTTCTCTAAAGTGTTAGGAGCCCTATAGCTGAATGTTGCATATTACATATTACTCATAAAAACAAGTGTGTAATTTGAAAAGAAAAACTGGTTTGCGTACTTTTGCAGATTGCAGATTGCAATTTTCCCAGATTAGTTCCAATCGTGTTATCTATAGGTCAGAATGAGAACATCCAATGATCAAAAAGATCAAAAGCAACTTTCACAGGGAAATTTGCATATGAGAAATATCTCTCGGTGGACTAAAAAGAGTATTTGTAGCTTTCAACTTAAGATTTTGAAAATTTCGTTTAAATTTGCCATAGAAGTAATAAAAAAATCATACTCTTTCACTAAATTAAGTGAAAGTCGACGTCCATCATAGCCAAGTCAAGTCCCCTTTACAGTAAGCGATTCCTTTCGTTAAAACGTTAATCATAACTATTGATTTCTTTGTCCAAATACATATTGTCCACTTCAAACAATAACAAACACGATTGGGACTAATTTGGATTTAAGTAACTTTTATGAACTATCTACGTTAAATTGTAAGGCGCAAAGTTACAAAACATGTTCCGCTTTTGGTTGTGAATATACTGTTTTAGAGCGATTAACATGTAATGTAAAATATATTCATTACTGACACTAGGATCCTCAGATAAAAACTCTTGGCCAACCGCAATCACTTAATTTCGTCAACTATGTTTGCATTGCTTTGTCGCCTTCGTTTAGAGTTTTTTTCCCGTTTTCTCCAGCGTTCATCATAAGAGTATACATTATGAGAAACGTAACTCTGTGGTAAGATTCTGATGCTTTTAAGCCTTGTTCAATAAGTTTTGTAATCACTATGGTATTACTAGTTGCTGTGTAAGTTGGATTGTATCTTAATAAATCAACTTGTAGCTTTACACAGAACTGTATCACTCGCTTCTGTTTGTATTCTCATCTTCACAACTGTATGTAAATAGATGAATGTGAATCTTTAGTTTACTATGACTATGTGACACAGCTCTTTTCAAATTTCGTTTCAAAATGGGGCACTTCTCCGAAAAGGACATCGCTTGCTCGGTAAAGAGGCCTAAACCTTGATGAGGTAGACAGAATCTACGGGTAATGTCGTGCACGTTGAAAATAATTACACAAATAAATGTCCAACTTTAAGAGTATAGTCCGTGGGCTAGAGGGGGTCTACGTGCACCTCCCCCACAGGATAACAGACCTGTATTTTTCAGAAGCCTTGGGATCCCTAGAATACGAAATGGATTTTTAACAGAAAAATGCAATAGCTGTTACGGTCATGTTTTGAAGGGTACCGCAAAATCACGATTTTGCGACCCAAATGCGTTTTCGTCAAATCTGTCAAAGTCATTTGCTGAGCTTAATTTTAAACATAACCTCACTTGTTTGGTATCATTAGAAAGGCAATTTATTTTTCTTTAAGGTGACATATTGTAATGTGCAATATCTTCAACAGTTTTAGTGAAATATGACCAAAACTTACCCCATACCCTAAAGTTTAACATCGCAAATTACTGTGAATCTCAAATTCTACCAAATTTTTAGCTACGCATAATAAAAAATGTAATGCCTTGTATGAAATCTGTTTTATTTGATACAGGAATATGTTAGAAATATGAAATAGAATTTTAAAAGAAAAATATTGGGATTCTATAGCTGTAACAGGCATATTCTGAGGGGTATCGCAAAATCACAATGTTGGAGACTCATATGCAAGGTTGTTTATTCTGTCTTATTGTAGATCACCTTCTGAGCTAATTTTATTACATAACCATGTTTATTTGATCTCATTAGAAAGGTAATTTACTAGTCTTCAAGATGACATATAGTAACTTGCATTATCTTGTAGAGTTTTCATGGAATATGACCAAAACTTACTCCATATCCCAAAGTTTAACATAGCAAATTACTGTCGTAGCTATTGTCAAATTCTACCAATATTTTAGCTACACATAATAAAAACGGCAATGTTTTGTATGAAATGTGTTTTATTTGGTACAGGAATGTATCAGGAATATGAAACAGACTTCATACAATATATTGCCGTTTTTATTATGTCTAGGTAAAAACTTGAATTTGACGTTAGCTATGACAGTATATTTTGATATACACATTGGGGTATGGGGTAAGTTTTGGTCATATTTCATAAAAACTGTACAGAAAATTGCCTGTTGCAATATGTCATTTTAAAAGCTAGTAAATTAATTTTCTATTGATATCAAACAAGCCACGTTGTATTCAAAAACAGGCTCAGCAGACTACTTATAAGAAGACAGATTTAACAAAATGTATGCGAGTTGGCAATACTGAGATTTTGTGGTACTCTTCACAATATGACTCTTACGGCTATAGAATCCCAATATTTTTTCTGTTAAAAGTCCATTTCATATTTCTGATATGACCGGATACCAAATAAAGCAGATTCTATACAAAACATTGCCCTATATTTTATGTCTCGGTTAAAAAAAATTGGTAGAATTAGATGGTAGTTGTAACAGTAATATTCGATACAAACTTTTGGGTATGGGGTGAGTTTTGGTCATAATCAATGACAACTGTACGAAACATTGCATGTTGAAATATGTCATTTTATATACTAGTTATTACCTTTCAAATAATACCAAACAAGCCAGGTTATATTCAATATCAAGCTCAGCAGACGACTTATAAGAAGACATATTTAACAAAAACGCATGTGAGTCAGCAATACTGTGATTTTGAGGTTCCCTTAAAAATCTGAGTGTTACAGCTATAGAGAATGTCAATATTTCTGTTAAAAGTCTATTCACATTTCTGACATGTCCCAGTACCAAATAAAACAGATTTCATACAAGACATTGCCCAATTTTTATGTCTAGGTAAAAAAAATGAAAGAATTTGACATTACCATATGACAGTAATGTAAACTTTTGGGTATGGGGTACATTTTGGTCATATATCATGAAAACTATACAAGATATTGCATATTACAATATGTCACTGTAGAGATAAATTGCCTTTCTAATGATACCAAACAAGCCAGGTTATATTCAATAACAAGCTCAGCAGATGACTTATAAGAAGACAGATTTAACAAAAACGCATGCGAATAAGGAACACTGAGATTTTGCGGTACACCTCAGAATACGACTGTTACAGCTATAGAATCCCGATATTTTTTCTGTTAAAAGTCTATTTCATATTTCTGACATGCCCCAGTACCAGATAAAGCAGATTAATTGCAAAATAATGCCTGATTTTTTATGTCTTGGTAAAACATTGGTAGAATTTGACATTAGCTATGACACTAATTTTCAATGTAAACTTCGGGGTACGGGGTAAGTTTTGGTCGTATATCATGAAAACTATATTGCAGATTACAATTTGTCATTTTAAAAACAAGTAAATTACCTTTCTAATCATACCTAAAAACCCAGGTTATATTCAATAACAAGTTCAGGAGATGACTTATAAGAAGACAGATTTAGCAAAAACGCATGCAGATCAGGAATACGGAGATTTTGCGTTACCCTTCAAAATCTGACTGTTATAACTACAAAATTCCTATATTTTTCCTGTTAAAAGTCTATTTCATATTTCTGATATGACCCAATACAAAATAAATTAGATTTAATGCAAAATATTGCCTGATTTTTTATGTCTAGGTAAAAAATTGGTAGAATTTGACATTAGCTACGACACTAATTTTCGATGTAAACTTTGGAGTATAGGGTAAGTTTTGGTCATATTTCACAAAAACTGTAGAAGATATAGCATATTACAATATATTATCTTAAAGAAAAATAAATTGCCTTTCTAATGATACCAAACAAATGAGGTTATGTTAAAAAATAAGCTCAGCAAATGACTTACAAGAAGACAGATTTGACGAAAATGCATGTGGGTCGCAAAATCGTGATTTTGCGGTACCCTTCAAAATATGACCATAACTGCTATTGCATCCCTATATTTTTTCTGTTAAAATTCCATTTCGTATTCTAGGGATCCCAAGGCTTCTGATAAATACAGATTTGATATCCTGTGGGGGAGGTGCACGTAGACCCCCTCTAGCCCACGGCCTATTATTTGTCCCATCGAAAACTACACGCTCCGTTACGACGAGGTGGTAAAACACTAAACATAGCTGTCTTTCTATAAAGCAGTGACTGTTAGGAATGAGAAAAATTGAAGTATTAAATTAACCGTTGGAATATTTCTGCACTTTACCTTAGTTTACCAATAAGTGATATTATATTACAATATTGAACTCTCTAAGGCTACAGAAACATCGTGACCACAACCAAAGGTGATCCTTTGCTACGTTCTTCCTTTCTGTTGAAAAGCAATCTATATGATTTTTAAAGTGCGTCTAAGCCATACAAGGATGTCAAATTTCTCTAAAAACACAACTGTGGGGCTATTTCAAGAGTTTTCTTGACAGCTATAATCATAGACTGGAAGATCAGTCGTACGAGGGCGCTTCTACACTTCCAATACTTCCTTTGTAAAATACACCGTTTGCAATATTAGAAATTCGGCTGTCCTTGATGGGGATTAAAGTTACCCCACAATGCTATGTTATTCAATTAAACTGCTGTCTGTTTTCATGGGTGAATACATATTGCATTTCACTTATAATGTGATGAACAAAGTTGATGATTTTATAACAAAGTTTTCAAACCTTGTTTAAGACTTGAAGAAGACGGATGCGTCCTAAATGCATTTATATGATGATATGATTTTATTGATATTTTTCTTCTTTTTTTTCTTTTTATTTCTAGACAAGTTGCTTTGTAATTTTGGTCGTTCGCCTGACACACTCACAGTTATGCAGATTTGTTTTATTTGCCATTTTGTTGAAATGAAGTACTCTTGAGAAAAGTAGAAGCGCCCTCATCGGACAGATCTACCAGTCGGACCCTGGGAGGGTCTACATCATACCTAACCTTAACAAGGATAGTGCATTTGATCAGAACCTTTGATATCACCATCATACCACAAGAAGACTATACTGAAATGTGCAACATCAGCTCTACAAGTATTCATCTTCTTTCTAAAATCTTGAATTCAGCTTTTCTTCCAGAGTTGGTTACCCTTTTACCGCGAGAGTTGATTCACATAAAGTCCAATATCACAACAAAGAAGGTATAGTCTTAGAATACTTGGCAATAAGGGTACATGCCATTTTTTAGTTAATAGGTACGGAACTAGTTCTTTGGATCTGACAGCTATACAATCAAAAACCCTGTACAAAAATTTGCAATATCCGCTTTATACATGTCCACCATGATTGTTTACAAGTTAGTGTAGCAAACATTTCCATTCATCCTAATATTATAAGACTGACCATTCCCTCGTGTTAGATGTTTGCCCGGCCTTTTGGATCGACACATACTTTGCGCTGTTCCTCTTTCGGTATTGAAATAGCTTGGGCATATTGCATTTTGTGAGTGCAAATGAATCTGTGTAGCAGGAAAGAGATTTGAGTTTTAAATAATCGTTACTAGATCTCGCACTTGGATAATTGGAAGTGAAACTATAAAAAGATACAAAGTCATCCAAATTTACATCACAAAAATCATTAAAACACTTATAGAAAAATATTAGATCCGCTATTTCTCTTCTGTATGTTAGAGGCAGAAGTTTAAGTTTAAAAAGCCTGTCATTGTAATCTAAATCCGCGTAGTGAAGGATATACTGAGTAGCCTTCGTTGAACCTCTTCCAAAGCCTTTATATTCTGCTTGGATGTACTAGCCCACAGACAACTACAATATTCTAAGCCACTCCTAATTAGGGTTTACTTGCATTCGGCGGAGCATCGGAGCCCAAAGTACGCTTTATCATACCTAATTTACTTTTTTTATATGATTGTTCCAAACCAAGGTGGAGGAAATATCCACCTCTAAGTCAGTATTGAATTAACATGACATAAGATGGTACCATTTATGCTGTATGAGTAGATACTGGATTTTTTTACGACGAGTGATTGAAACAATTTGACACTAGATGGGGTGAAAGCAAAGGTTCCAAGTATTACTCCACTTCAGTAAGAAATTATTATCGTTCTGCAGATACTCACAGTCAGCAACACTATTTATAACTCTATAACACTTTGAATCATCAGCAAACAAAGCAAGAGTAGAATTTTCGACAACACGGGGCATGTCATTTATATAAAGGAGGAAAAGAAGAGGTCCTAGTATTGACCCTTGGGGAACTCCTGAAACAACCGGGAGCCAGTCTGAATGAAGTCCTCCTACAAATTCTCTGCTTTCGTCCAGATAAGCAAGCCTGTAATCATGTTAATAGCTGAGAATGGATCCCAAAAGATTTGAGTTTATGAATTAATAACTGATGAGGAACACCAGTGTTCCTTTTGTACAGTCTGTCAAAGGCCTTTGAAAAATCTAAGTAAACCATATCAACTTGACCTGCCCTGTCCAAAGTAGAACCAATATCATGAAAACTTTGCAAAAGCTGAGTCACTGAAGAACGTCCCTTAACAAAGCCATGTTGCAGATAATAGATGTGCTCCTTTATATTTGGAAAAACGATGTTAAAAACAGCCCTCTCCAGAACTTTACTACATATACTTAACAATGCTACAGGTCTATAATTGTCAACTTGCTGTCTATCAGACTTCTTATGAATAGGAACAACGTTAGCTGTCAACAAAACGCATCCACTGAATAGTGATTTCACTAAAATGAGGTCTGGTACCAGATACTATTCAGTAAGGTGCCGCACAAACAGGTTTAGAAATACTTTTGTACCCTCAGCAGTGAGAATTCTAAACCAATTTTCTAACAGGTGAAAAAAAAACTCATTAATGGCTACTGTTAGAATTATTTTAAATTGTACTGTTGTTGATCGTCAAGTGCTTTGTCTGTTATTTGGAATTGTGCTTTTTAATCTGCGTGATCTCTTTGTATTTTATCTATTGTGGAATATTTCTTTTTAGACTGTGTACACCACAACACATTTCCATTTTTATATTGGATTAATAAAGGATATAATAACAATAATAATAACCAGTCATCCGGCAAAATACCTGTTGTAAGTAATAAATTAAAGATGTAACATTGTGGTTCAACTAGTTGCCTGGCACACTGTTTAAGGACAAGTGGAGAAATACCATTTTGGGCGATTGCTTTACAAACGTCAAGGTCGAGAAGGATGTTAAGAATGTCATTCCGAGTAACTGAAACATTTCCTGACGAGAGATTCTTGAAAATGGAAAAATCCGGGAAAGTAGCATGAGGATCAGACTTAGTAAAAACAGAATAAAAGTAGTTATTGAAAAGAGTGGCCTTATCTGCAGTAGTGGCGGAACCTTGCTGGCTAACAAGAATCTTTGGTAGTGATTTGAAGCGCGTTTTAGACCGAATAAGAGACCAAACCCTTCTTGGATTTTCGACTATAAATTTACTAAGATTGTAAATGAACTGATGAAATTTCGAAGTCACCATGTTTTTGAGCCTATTGCGAAGCTTACTAAAAATCGCCCAATGCCGTGAAAGATTTGAATTCTTGGCTCGTCTCCATGCAGAAAGTTTTATTTTATGCATATGCCTAATGTCGGCATCGATCCAACCCGGTGCAGATATATCCTAACTTTACTTTAGGGATATGAGCATCAATCACTTTAAAAAGATGTTTCTTAAAAAATAACCAGGCCGAATTTACATCACTGGAATAGAAAATATCATCAAAATTCGTGTTAGACAATGCAGACCTAATGAGATCGAAATTTGCCTTTTTGTAGTTGTAAGTAAAGTCGGTTTGTGTTTAATGTAATATAACTTAGCAATAATAGAAAATTCCAAAATCGTATGGTCGGTATGAAAATTTTCAGAGGAAACAGAAACTACCTCACCAAATCTATCAAGCATTGAAGTGAAAATAAGATCAAGAATGTTTGAGCAATTCACCCGTGATGGAATATGATTCATTTGCGTCAAGAAAAATTTGTGGACAGTATCTCAGAAAGCTTGTCCGTGTTTAGAAATACTATGAAGGACAGATTCGTGACAACCTTTGATGTTGGGAAAGTTAAAATCCCCAATGACAAGAAAAACATTATAACAGTGCACAACTTTCTGCAATGCATATCGGGGCCGGTCGGGCGCTATTTTTTCACATTTACCCAACAATGTTAATTTTCTCGTCGTTATAGAGCTTAAGGCAGTGTGGAGATACTGTGGATAACCTAGATAATACAATGAGAAGTCTCTGGTACTTCAACACTGTGTTACTGCTCCGTGCAGAATCCTGCGTCGTGCAGACATCATAGACACCAATTCTTGCAATCAAGCTTGGTTCGATGTAGTGTAAACTGGTATGCTATGGTATGCATACTACAGAGGCCCCTTTAAACAGATACCGGCGACATTAAATGTCCACATAGACCTATAGTCTTGTCAGTCGATGCTTAAATACATGCCACTTAATGGTAGTGTCATTATACATACATATACATACATACATACATACATACATACATACATACATACATACATACATACATACATACATACATACACACACCACACACACACACACAAACACCACACACACACACACACACACACACACACATATATATATATATTATATATATATATATATATATATATATATATAAATATATATATTATCTCAGTAAAAATACCCACGAGGACATCTGTATATTTCGATATATATATATATATATATATATATATATATATATATATATATATATATATATATATATATATATATATATATATATATATATCTCGAAGTATACAGATGTCCTCGTGGGTATTTTTTACTGAGATAATATCAGAAGAGATTGAGAAGACAACATGTACACAGCTTGATGCATATATATCTAATCCTTAGTTAAAGCCCGGTGCGGACTTACTCTAAAAATCTCGCAACATATTTATATAAGGATCGCAATTTCAAAGGCGAACAAAAGACAGAAACACCTCATAATCTTTTTAACACTTTTCGTCCCGGGGTTCAAAGACGCACGACACGGCCTCATAAAAAATGAAAACATGTTCTATCTTCACAAAAAGTCAAGCTAATATGAAAAATGACATGAAAAAGAGAAGAAAGAAAACCAAAAGAATGAAATTGGACAAATACTTCTATTCTCTTACTATTCTCACATTTTACTAATATCTATACATTTGTGACTTAGATCAATAATGCCAAGTAATCTGAACCCTATTGCCGGGGGTAAAGAAAATGTTGGTGTCATAGAGATGATTTTAATTACAACAATGTAATTTTGAGGCTCAGAATGGGAAGGTCTTCCGCTCACATGATATGAGCACGCAAATAGGGTTAGGTAGCCTCTTATTTCTGCTTTTTATAACTCTCTCCTTTCGTTCAGTTTCAATTGCTCTAGGTCTTGAACAAAGGATGTTTTTCTCTTTACACTAAATGCTGGATTTTCCCGTTCGCTATTTCTGTGTACAGCGTCATTTGCTCAGCCGGGTTAACTGACGTCACTTTATTACGTGGCCTTGAACCAACAGCAACATTGGCGTCACTTTATTACGCACATTACAGACATTAGCATGAGTTTACTTTTCGTAACTTCTCAACCGCTTGTCAACTTACATAGAGGACTGTTTTTGAAAGCTGTGAGTGAACTCATTGAAAAAGGATGCAAACAGAACGTCCCATTGACAGTGCAAGTGTAGATAGACTAGCATAAAGTCTGTGGGCATGTATTAAATATCAACATGGAATGTATTCAGTGTATTGAAGGAATAAACTTTAGTAGACTCGCGTTAGTGGTAGGCTGTTGCATAGATCGTGGGGTAAACGCGTTGCTAGGCCAATTGCTACCAAGAAAAGCCAAATGACTGGGGCCAGTCTATGATGTGGACGGACGAGAGCTCAACTAAAATGACCATCTAGCCAACCGCTATCAAAGGTTCAACGGTCTTGAAAACAGGATGCGAGAGAGAAAAGTCTTGTTTGTCTTACCCAAGCTAAATGTTGGATTTTCCCGTTCTCTATTGTTGTGTGTAGCGTCACTTGCTCAGTCGGGTTATCCCCTTGTAGCACTTTTAGGCATGTAGCATCGGTTTATAACTGTCGTTTTAGACACTTCTCTCTCGTCAACTGTTTATCACGCTTTCATTGAACTCATTAACATGGATTGCAAAGAAAATGCCTCTAAGATATTATTGGTGTGGACGAACGACATCTCAAAAAAATAAAAAACTCTACCAGTAAGCCTCTCAAAGAAGAGGCGATGTTCCTGAGGGTAGTCGTTTTGATTCGCAAAATCCATACAAATAAGCCATACGCTGGCGTATACCGACGATTTGCCAAGCACACGCATCTCCGTGGCTCAGCCATACCACAGACAAGGAATCTGTGGGGATGTGCCGTAATATTTGGCGAATGTTTTAATCGTCGACTGTCGAGTATAAACCATGGTCGGGAGGCCCATACAGTTTAGGAACGGGCGAACAACTTTTCATCTGAATGAAAGTTTCATTGAACCACGGTCCGCACCGTGATTAAACAGCCTAAAGGCTGCATTCACAATTACTGGTGAAGGGGGAAATCCAAAATACTGCGGAGTAAAGGGGAATTGAAAGTTTTGCTCTAAGAGGACGACCTGAAAACATTATGGTTCCTATTTATTTATTTATTTATTTATTTATTTATTTATTTATTTATTTATTTATTTATTTATTTGCATTTCCAGATTCTAAAGCTTGGCGGGTAACTCAATAAAAAGTGTACAACATTTAAATATTATCCAATAGTTCTGTTGTTAGTAATAATTAAACTACTGATAACGGTAATGTCGAACATCTACGAGCAGAACAATGCAGTACAGTTTAATTTTTTCCGTGATTACACCCCTTCTACATAGGTAGCTACATGATAATTGGAGAGGAGAATTGAAAATTGTGATCATATAGGTGGGGGGCTTGAAAAGGTTTTGAGGGTATTCAGGGACTAAAAATAAATAAGATATCAATTGCGAGTCCTCCAGTCGCCCTACCCTTATTTGTGAAGGCGGCATAATGGATTAGTTCACTTCTACTAACTTTTCTCTGGACGTACAAGTCAATACTCATAACATAAGTAACCTTATGGACTTCATACCAATATTTCATGATCATACAGCTTGCTACAGGGGAAATAGCTGACAGTCGGTGATCGATGAATTTTGTTCCGTTAGAAAGCCAAATTTATTCGTTATTTTTTTTCTCTTGCCACTTGCCTTATTTTTCCATTCGGTATTAGTTGATTTTGAAGTGGTCAATGCACAACCGTATCTTTCACATATTACTATTACTTTCTTTCACAAAAAATGACAGCTGGGGCGATAACATCCAGTGACTGTACGGCACACTCAACCGTTTTATTCATCTAACTAAATATTCTTGATATTTTCAAATACACAACTTCAAAGCTGTTGCTTTATGTATGACTAAGTCAACAAAAACTTGCTTCACTGTCTCACAAATTATGGTTCATTACCGTGTCACCACTATGGTACACGACACACAGATCAAGGAAATCTCTTTTTCCCAACTGTCAACATATCAATTTGCAATTATCATGCACAGGTAATGTCTAATGAAACACTTTGCCATCAGACATCAGGTCAAAAACCGCACGATATGCCTTTCGTAATTCCCCAAAAAATCTCCTTGTAAAAACTTGACGTAAATTCCGGGTATCGCCTTGTGAAAACTTGAAGTACATTCCAGGTATTATAATTTACTGAATGACTGATTTACTTATCAACACTGTGTATCTGAAGTACCTTTAAAATATTGAATTATTGTATTCTTTTATGATCAATTATTTTGGCCTTGGAAACAGACGTGCGTAACAACCTTGCTAATTTTCTGTTTTCTTTTAACCTGTATTCAAGTATAGATCAGATCTCTGTCTTTTACCTGCGTTGTAATATTTACTCAGAAGGATAATAAAGTTCAATTTCAATTAAATTTCAACTGCAAGATCTGGCTGGTAGACGGACAAGAGTAGCCCTGCGATGAAAGCTCATCAGTTCGACTGCAACTGTACAGAAAGTTCTGGAACATGCTACTAGTTTAACTGAAGACATAAATACTATACACTTCAACAAGTCAAACACGACAAGTTTACAAATACATGTGCTCTGTGTACAGTAATGCGCGGCTTGTCATCAATGAAATAGCTGCAAGGAAGACTAGATAAGGTTTAGGAGATTTATAAAGAAATAGAATCAGATGACGAGCTTGATCAGCTTGTCCACTTCTTTACGGAAAACAATATCATCAAAAGTACCTTAGCCCAACAAAGTCCAAGAAAATTTGAGTATTGATCACCACGTGCATGACCGAAGAAAGTAAACTTTTGAAACCTGTGTTATGATGTATAGGTGAAATGTCTATACAAAAACGATGAGTTTATTCTGAAACTGAAAGATCGAACAAGGCTACAGACTCACAATAACAGATCGTGAATAACGACTTCGTTCTACTTCTTCAAGTTTCTGTTCATGTTTTCGGTGTAATTAAAGTAAAACAGATATTATAGACACAGCTGACTGAAAACATCCGATCCTTATCTGATAAAAATTACATTTGAAAAAGAACAGTCGGACCTAAGTCAAATGCATACATTTCAGTTCAGTAGTCGGTCAATGGCGTTTACATTCCGTCCTATCGAAATCAACCCTGAAAAGTACCTGTCAACTTGTACTCAATGAAATTTGTACAAAGTAAATTTCAAGTTATTTGACACTAAAATGATAACACGATAAATGAAGAGTCCTATACCATTCATTTTATGATAGTATCAAATTAATTCTCGAAGCATTGTTTATAAGTCGTGTTTAAAAACCCATCATCACTAGTTTAGAAATGTCCACTTGGCCCGAAGGACTGAAGGCTTGTAGTCGGCCTTTTTCCGATAGGCTTACATTCGTTAGGTCCTCTGCCCTTCGTTAGAAATTTAAAGTTAACGTAAAGGAAAGACGTCGATTACTTTTTAATATTGGTTCGAGTATTAAAGTATTAAAGCCGAGCATTTTGACTTAGGTCCAACTGTCCTTTTTAGTCCCCACGGACACCGTCCGGGGGGACTTATAGGTTTGGTCATGTCCGTCCGTCCGTCCGTCCCGTTCACGTAGATATCTCAGAGTCGCCTGGAGCGATTTCGTTCAAACTTTGTACAAGGATAGTACCCTACCTCATACAGATGCACGTCGATTTGTTTCACGATGCGAAATTTGGCCGTGTTAGAGGACTTTTTAGTTTTCACCTCCATAGACTCCCATGTATAAGGCAGTCCATAGACTCCCATGTATAAGGCAGTCCATAGACTCCCATGTATAAGGAAGTCCATAGACTCCCATGTATAAGGCAGTCCAATGACTCCCATGTATAAGGCCAAGAAAAATAAAAATTTAGTTTCTCATCGTATTCATATTGCAAAAAGGATGCAGTGGCACAGTTTTTAGTCCCCACAGATAAAGTCCAGGGGGCTCATAGATTGGGTCATGTCAGTCCGTGAGTCCATCCATGTGAGTCTATCCGTTCACGCAGATATCTCAGACACTTTGACAAAATGTCACGTGACCTTGGTGACCTTTGACCTCGAATATACATATTTGTCCATAACTCAGTAACCACAAGTGCTAAACCTTTCATATATGGTATGATGGGACACCCTATGACGCCACATATTGTACCTCATTAATTATGTGCATATCTAATTTTGAGCGAGCCAATAGAGCCAGAGGTCTGATTTTTGGTATGTAGGGATAACTTAGCAATACAATTTTTTTGACAAAATGTCATGTGACCTCAGTGACCTTTGACCTCAAATATACATATTTGTCCATAACTCGGTAACCACAAGTGCTACACCCTTCATATTTGGTATGATGGGACACCTTATGACGCCACATATTGCATCTCATTAATTATGCACATATCTTATTTTGAGCGAGCCAATAGAGCTAGAGGTCTGATTTTTGGTATATATGGATAACTTAGCAATACAATTTTTTTTTGACAAAATGTCACGTGACCTTGGTGACCTTTGACCTCAAATATACATATTTGTCAATAACTCCACAAGTGCTACACCCTTCATATTTGGTATGATGGGACACCTTATGACGCCACATATTGTACCTCATTAATTATGCACATATCTAATTTTGAGCGAGCCAATAGAGCTAGAGGTCTGATTTTTGGTATATATGGATAACTTAGCAATACAATTTTTTTTTGACAAAATGTCACGTGACCTTGGTGACCTTTGACCTCGAATATACATATTTGTCCATAACTCAGTAACCACAAGTGCTAAACCTTTCATATATGGTATGATGGGACACCCTATGACGCCACATAGTGTACCTCATTAATTATGTGCATATCTAATTTTGAGCAAGCCAATAGCGGTAAATGTATGATTTTTAGTATATAGGGATAGACTATAGGATAGAAAGTTTTTGACAAAATGTCATGTGACCTCGATAACTTTCACCCTTAATACACGATAATGTCAATTAATAAGTAACCACAAGTGCTATGTCCTTTGTATTTAGTAGGATGGGAGACCTTATGACAACACATGCTTTACCCCGTTAATTATGCCCATATATAATTGTGGGCAAGCCAATAGAGCCAGAGGTCTGAATTTTGGTATATATGGATTAATTAGCAATACAATGGGTTTTTTTCAAATGTCACGTGACCTTGATGACCTTTGACCATGGATATGCATATATATGCATAACTCAGTAACCACAAGTTCTTTACGCTTCAATTTTGATAGGATAATAGACCTTAAGATGTCACATCTTGTACCTCATTTATTATGCACATATGTATTTCTTGGCTGGCCAATACAGCTAGAGGTCTGATCTTTTTTCCCGATTTAGAACCATAACTTAGACATGCCTCTTGTTTCAAATTGGGAACAATGACATAGACCTATGTGTCCATAGATCTGAACATATACACTCCAGTGATACTTCTTAATGACCTCATTTCCCTGCCCCATCAAGACTAATACTCCTATTACAAGTGGGGACTATGTCATTGTCAATGACTTGTTGAAATGTAATTTTTAGCAGATCAGGATCAGATGTTTCCAGTCAGCTGTGTCTATAATATCTGTCTTACTTTAATTACACTGAAAACATGAACAGAAACTTGAAGAAGTAGAACGAAGTCGTTATTCACAATCTGTTATTGTGAGTCTGGAGCCTTGTTCGCTCAGTATTCTCACGAGATGGACTGTCAAATCTCGTCTAGCCAAAACTGTTCTCTGTATGGTGTGCGACAGAATGTAGCCTTCGGCACCACGTGCATCACACTGTCACCACTGTCCAGTGCAATACCACTGCCAGTGGTGCGACCCGGGGAATGCAGTGACAGGACTGTTTGGATGGAGACGTACATGGCCGGTGTGTCGAAAGTCTCGAATATAATGTTTATACGATGTAACAGTTAGTAAACTAACTGAGTAATCTGTCAACGGGCTACTGCATGACACAGCACATAGCTTGTGCTTATCCAAGTGACACAGATAGTATTTTTAAGTGGTTACATCTCTTATATAACATGTATCATAAGTTGACTAACAAACTTACAGCATGATTATGCAAAAATCACGGTAACCTTCGATTGTCAATCGATTCAACAATAGTGTTTGCAGAATATGTGTCGTATCAAAATGATAATATGTCAAACTAATTTTTTAGATCTGTACAAAACCTACTTTCCGGAATTTCTGCAAGGGAATTAGAAATTATTTCAAACTTGTAGGTATTTTGGCCCACCTTCATCATCCTCTCTCTGTTGGCTTGGCAAGGGCGCTTCTGTTAGTAATACTGGGTGTTCTTCCGGAGCGACACGCAGTTCATTGTAGAAAGTGTGATGCCAGATCTTCTCTATGTCATCCCAGTTCGTAACGATTCCGTGTTCGATGGGACATCTCAAGGTTAGAATACCTCTATTGTTATGCGCCTTGTCTCGGCTGTAGCTGCCCTTGTGTCCCATTACCAAGAGGAGATGAAATAAGAAGACGTGATATTTAGCTTATAACATTACAGAGAATATTTTTTACCAGGGATGCTGATCATTGTTACGAAGAAAAAGAACTCGACAGGGCCTTAGTTACTCTACAACCCTGTGCCCTACAACCACCTGTTCCGAGCCAGCGCGGTAACTCGAAAACACGAAAATTCGAAGGTCTTCCTTCGTCAACTTTGGTCCAGTCAATACAGATAAATATCCCTAATTAAGAAAGTTCATCAAATATGCGAATTAGAAATTGGCTGAATGAAAATGCTTTACGACTTTCACTAATGTTGTATCATAGTATCTTAAATATATGTAGCAAGATTCATCCATTTTGGTCGAGTCAATTCAGATATATATCCCTAAACGTTCGTTACATATGCAAATAAGGAATTTGCTGAAGTAAAACTAATTAATGACTTTCAATGATGTTATATCATAGCATCTTCAATGTACATAGCAAGTTTCATCAAGTTTGGTCGAGTCAATTCAGATATATGTAATTAATTAGGAAAGTTAATTAAATATGCAAATAAGGAATTGGCTGCAGTAAAACGTTTAATGACTTCCAATAATGCAATATCATAGTATATTTAATGTACGCAGCACGTTTCACTTATTTTGGTCGAGTAAATTCAGATAAATATCCCTAATTTCAAAGTTCATTAAATATGCAATTTAGCAATTATCTTTCATTTCAACCCTTAATATCTTTCAAGGCTGATACATTTTGGTGAGATCAACATTTGTAGCAAATCTCATCAGATTGTGTTCAGTAATTCTCAATGCATATCCGTTTTTTCTAAAATTATTATTATGCAAATGAGCAAAAAGTAAGCAAGTCACACCCGCCAAAAACTAACCAGTTCTTGCCGTTTGCAAACTGAATCTATGTACCAAATTTGATTTTGATCTGATGAGGAGCCGTTTTTGAGATATCGGGCACACAGACAGACAGACAGACAGACATTGTTGCGACATACGCTCACGTGTGTGAACACGTGAGCAAACAAGTAAAAAAGGGACGAGTGCTGCAGTCAACTAAGGGAGCCTTCAGTAGTTACAGGGCGGTGGGCCGGTGGAATGGGGGGGGAGGGTCACTTTTTTAGAAAACAGTTAAAGGAGGAGGGTCACTTTTTATAAACCTATCTTGGGGGAGGGTCACTTTGGACAGAAGCTGATTTTATGGCCAAAAATTTGATTGTCTGTGTGATATTTCATGAATAGGAAATCACCAGTACACAGTATAGACCGCCATGCATGGTGAATTGACATTTCGGTGAAATTCCGAAATCAAATTTCTTGCACAACCATGGACTTGTAACCACTCTAGTCTAATCAAGAACAGTAATGTGAATAATCAAGCATACATAAATGCACAGATTTATCTAATTTTGTACTGAAAAAAAGTATTCATAGTTTCATCATAGACCCCAGTGCACAGTGAATCGACATCATTTTGGTGAAATTCCGAAATCAAATTTCTTGCACAACCATGGACTTGTAACCACTCTAGTCTAATCAAGAACAGAAACTTGAATGTGAATAATCAAGCATACATAAATGCACAGATTAATCTAATTTTGTACTGAAAAAAAAGTATTCATAGTTTCATCATAGACTCCAATGCATAGTAAATCGACATTTTGGTGAAATTCCAAAATCAAATTTCTTGCACAACCATGGACTTGTAACCACTCTAGTCTAATCTAGACAATAATATGAATAATCAAGCATGCATAAATGCACAGATTTATCTAATTTTGTACTGAAAAAAATTATTCATAGTTTCATCATAGACTCCAATGTATAGTGAATCAACATTTTGGTGAAATTCCAACATCAAATTTCATGCACAACCATGGACTTGTAACCACTCCAGTCTAATCAAGAACAATAATGTGAATAATCAAGCATACATAAATGCACAGATTTATCTAATTTTGTACTGAAAAAAAGTATTCATAGTTTCATCATATAGACCCCAATGCATAGTGAATTGACATTTTGGTGAAATTCCGAAATCAAATTTCTTGCACAACCATGGACTTGTAACCACTCTAGTCTAATAAAGAATAATAATGTGAATAATCAAGCATAAATAAATGCACAGATTTATCTAATTTTGTACTGGAAAAAAGTATTCATAGCTTCATCATATAGACCCAAATGCATAGTGAATTGACATTTTGGTGAAATTCCAAAATCAAATTTCTTGCACAACCATGGACTTGTAACCACTCTAGTCTAATCAAGAACAGTAATGTGAATAATCAAGCATACATAAATGCACAGATTTATCTAATTTTGTGCTGAAAAAAAATTATTCATAGTTTCATCATAGACTCCAATGCATAGTGAATTGACATTTTGGTGAAATTCCAAAATCAAATTTCTTGCACAACCATGGACTTGTAACCACTCTAGTCTAATCAAGAACAATAATGTGAATAATCAAGCATACATAAATGCACAGATTTATCTAATTTTGTACTGAAAAAAATTATTCATAGTTTCATCATAGACTCCAATGCATAGTGAATTGACATTTTGGTGAAATTCCAAAATCAAATTTCTTGCACAACCATGGACTTGTAACCACTCTAGTCTAATCTAGAACAATAATGTGAATAATCAAGCATACGTAAATGCACAGATTTATCTAATTTTGTACTGAAAAAAAAGTATTCATAGTTTCATCATAGACTCCAATGTATAGTGAATTGACATTTTGGTGAAATTCCAACATCAATTTCTTACACAACCATGGACTTGTAACCACTCAAGTCTAATCAAGAACAATAATGTGAATAATCAAGCATAAATAAATGCACAGATTTATCTACTTTTGTACTTAAAAAAAATTATTAGTTTCATCATAGACCCCAGTGCACAGTGAATCGACATCATTTTCGTGAAATTCCAAAATCAAATTTCTTGCACAACAACCATGGACTTGTAACCACTCAAGTCTAATCAAGAACAGAAACTTGAATGTGAATAATCAAGCATACATAAATGCACAGATTTATCTAATTTTGTACTGAAAAAAAAGTATTCATAGTTTCATCGTAGACTCCAATGCATAGTAAATCGACATTTTGGTGAAATTCCAAAATCAAATTTCTTGCACAACCATGGACTTGTAACCACTCTAGTCTAATCAAGAACAATAATCTGAATAATCAAGCATACATAAATGCACAGATTTATCTAATTTTGTACTGAAAAAAAATTATTCATAGTTTCATCATAGACCCCCATGCATAGTGAATCAACATTTTGGTGAAATTCCAAAATCAAATTTCTTACACAACCATGGACTTGTAACCACTCCAGTCTAATCAAGAACAATAATGTGAATAATCAAGCATACATAAATGCACAGATTTATCTAATTTTGTACTGAAAAAAAAGTGTTCATAGTTTCATCATATAGACCCCAATGCATAGTGAATTGACATTTTGGTGAAATTCCGAAATCAAATTTCTTGCACAAGCATGGACTTGTAACCACTCCAGTCTAATAAAGAACAATAATGTGAATAATCAAGCATAAATAAATGCACAGATTTATCTAATTTTGTACTGAAAAAAAAGTATTCATAGTTTCATCATAGACCCCAATGCATAGTGAATTGACATTTTAGCGAAATTCCAAAATCAAATTTCTTGCACAACCATGGACTTGTAACCACTCTAGTCTAATCAAGAACAGTAATGTGAATAATCAAGCATACATAAATGCACAGATTTATCTAATTTTGTGCTGAAAAAAAATAGTTTCATCATAGACTCCAATGCATAGTGAATCGACATTTTGGTGAAATTCCAAAATCAAATTTCTTGCACAACCACGGACTTGTAACCACTCTAGTCTAATCTAGAACAATAATGTGAATAATCAAGCATACATAAATGCACAGATTTATCTAATTTTGTACTAAAAAAAATTATTCATAGTTTCATCATAGACTCCAATGCATAGTGAATCGACATTTTGGTGAAATTCCAAAATCAAATTTCTTGCACAACCATGGACTTGTAACCACTCCAGTCTAATCAAGAACAATAATGTGAATAATCAAGCATACATAAATGCACAGATTTATCTAATTTTGTACTGAAAAAAAAATATTCATAGTTTCATCATAGACCTCTATGCATAGTGAGTCAATATTTTAGGTGAAATTCAGAAATCAATTTCTTGTACACAAATGCACATTTTACTTCCCTATTCAAGCAAAGCACATTTAAATATATTATCAAACATCTATAATATACAGATATAACATGTTTTGTGCGGGTAAATTTTCAATTATTTGCCTGATAGACTCCATGTATTATGATTTGATATTTTTGGATGAAGCGCTAAATCAGCCACATCTAGCCTTTTTATAGTAGCACAAAATATGGTGACCATTCCTCAAATGTATGAAATACCATACCTCTTCAAAAATTCTTGCGTGATAAATTGCGACTGTCCCTCCAAAACCACCAGCCCTCCCCTCTGTAATTTGTCCCTAACATAACAATTGAACCAATTGTTATGTAAATTAGCTCATACTGTTTTAGTTATTCCTGGGGAGAATACTGCAGTGGTTGGGGGGAGGGTCAAGTTTTAGAATGTCGGACAAGGGGGAGGGTCTCATTTTAGACAGGAGAGGGGGGAGGGTCACATTTTACGGTACAGGGGTGCGCGATATTCCCCCCCCCCTGTAATTACTGAAGGCTCCCTAATCTATAAGTACTTGTTAACCCCATTGGCATAGAATGCCGGTAGAAGTTTTCTTTTTTACATTCAACAAGTCAATGTTGCGATTCAGAAGCCTTCACTGATAAAGCATGGCGAGAACGACGGCGAATGTACGTTAGTGCATAAATAAATAAGCTTAATTTCATATTTAGTAAAACAAACCATTAAAGAAATATCTTATATATCATTCTTTAATTTCTGTGTTGTAGTTTCAAGGAAAATAAACACTTTTACCGGTCAAGTGAAGTCAAGGGCCATTCTGTTGCATTAAGATTTTGGCTTGCGGAAAGCATTACAAGATAACATTAGAAAACATTTTTCTTGATGGATGTGGAATTTTTATCCTATGGAGTGTATTGATCGGCTTCGTCACTTCTGCAGAATAGTTGTTATGCCACAGTTTGCCGGGGGAACTTATCACTGAATCATTTCATGTTCAGCTCATGTAGACCTCATGCCATGGCATTTATGGCGTGTAATCAATGATGTCATCGATTTCCCGACACACGCCAATACTCTGGTAGTTTCTTTAGAGCCCAATAAGCGGCTGGACTTGTGTCCCTTAGTGACGAAGGCACGTTTCTGATGACGTCACAAAGACAGTAAATTTGTCGTTGCCAGTTATCAAAGATACATGTAAAACATAGGTTTACAAAAATGCGCCTTTATCCAGATTGAAAGCTGAAACTCTCACTTCAATAACCTTGTACAAATATAGGGGGCACAACAAATTTTATAAATGGGAAGTACAGATCACAAAAATTTGCTTAGACTTCCGATGGTTCTTTTTCCCCCCGCATTGACCCTCAAAAACAAATTAAATTTTCGATATTCAGAGAAACAAACTGAGAAGGTAAAACTTCATTTCTGGACAGGTCTAAAAATCCACTCACGTTCCAGACCAGTTAAAGATTGGGCGAATTCGACAATTCAAAAATCGTTCCCCGACGCGGACTTCTGACTCCAGACCAAGTCAATTGTAAAAAGACGTAGGCCCTTCCCCTACTTCAGTTTGCGATAGAGATAACTTCTTTTTTTTCAATAACGACCGCGACTTTCTATTCTTTCGCTGTACACAATACCGCTTTCACCTTTCTCTCACTTCTGCAAACCATTCCAAATTCACTCAACATAAACACCAATTTTATGGCACCGACACTCAACCGATTCGAATTTGACCCCATCTTATCCTGCCTGCGTGCACTTCTCTAAATCTCGCAATTCCAAACGGCCCGTTCCTTTGCCCAAACAGCTTTCGACAACAGCCAACAAAAGTATAATAAAGTATACGTAGTGGTCATTGCATTTCTGCAGGGCGGTAATACTGATAATCTAGGAACTTGTAGTATAATATATATATATATATATATATATATATATATATATATATATATATATATATATATATATATATATATATATATATATACACATACACATACACATACACACACATACACTAAAAACTTGCTTGTATCTTCTCAGAGGGGCAACATGTTCGATGCATGATTAAAGACTTGGCATTATATCACCATGCACTGCCTGTCGCATTTTGATTGGTCGAGCTGAACCACGTGACTGACCACAAATACACAGTAATGGTCTGTTTACATGCCCGTGAATATGAATAATAAGATTAACAACTCAAAGTATCGTAACTTTACAGCTCAAACGTAAATCATAATCAATCACAAAATAAAATGGAGCACTTGTAGGTCAAGTTGAGATACTTTTTTTCTGAAAACATCTCCGGATTTGCCAATATTTTACAGCGCGCGTGACAGTGCGTCGCGTAATGCTCAGTTTCTGGGGCCCAGTTGTCGTTCGCTCCTGAAATTTTCGGAAATTTTGACGGTTTTCTTGGGCTCGCTGATAATATAATGGAAATAACAGACTCCGCGCTGACCATTAACGTTTATTTGTGGGCGCGGGCTTGAGGAAAGCCAAATTAACGGGCTCGGCAAGCCTCGCCCGTTAATTTTTGGCTTTCCTCTCGCCCTTGCCCACAAATAAACGTTAATGGTCAGCGCGTCGTCCATTATTTCTATAACATTACACTAGCAATACTAACACATCAATTTGCTTAGTACCTATCATTCGAGTTTCACGCATTCACGCGATCGTCAGATAAGTTGGTTTTATCGCTTGAAATTTACTTCATGTGCTTGTGAGTATCAAGATAGGTAAAGCCGATTATGGTGATGAGTTGGCTGGAAATTTGACAAGTAAAATTTCTCTTCGTCTTTTCGTGTCGGCACATGGGGACTGTGCCAGAACGCTTGTTTAACAGGGTGGACACACACACACACACCTACACGCACACACATAAATATATATATATATATATATATATATATATATATATATATATATATATATATATATATATATATATATATATATATAGGACAACCCTCTGAAAAAAATTTCTCGCACATTTTTTTTTAGAATACGGCGCGGCCGAAAAAAAAATACAGAATGAGACAATGCAAACCACAAGTAATTTGAAGGAATGGGCTGCTTGAAACGTACACTCTCTTCATAGATTTGAGAGTGTACGTTGGCGTAGTTACATCAGGTCAAAGAATGATAGTGTCCTTGTCGCGTTTATTATGACATCTACATTACGTTTGAAACAACCACAACGCAACGGTTATCTTCGTTGAATTTTATTGGTCAACAACAACAACAACAACACGACTAATTAACATAAACAACAATGCAAACAACAACAGCCAGATTTCTGGGTTTCCTATGGTTTATCCTGGAGAGCAAAGTAATAATTTATTCTTCAAAACCAGATATGAACTGAATATGCTCACGTGTTTAACAACAGGTTCATTAATAGTAGTACACTTCACAGAACAACAAGATATATGTTATCACTAAATGAAGCAGGTTTTTTCATATCGCACAGTACTCTCAGAGTTTAATCACTAATTACAAAACTTTATTTAATATGCAAATGAGTTGTTCATTAACTTGACACTGCTAAATGCTTCATGGGACAATTAAATATCCATCAGATCAGCATTTGTAGCACGTTTTATTTAATTTAATGCAGTAATTTTAGAGTAATGTCACTAATTACAAAGTTCATTAAACATGCAAATAATCCCTATATTAACTTGACACTGTTCAATGATTCATAGCACAATTAAATATTTATCAAATCAATATCTGTAGCACGTTTCACAAAATTTGGTGCCGTAATTTCAGAGTTATATACCTAATTACAAAGTTTATTAAATATGCAAATGAACCCTTAATTAACTTTACACTACTAAATGCTTTACAACACAGTTCGATATCTGTCAGATCAGTATATGCAGCAGTTTTCATCACATTTGATGCAGTTATTTCGGAGTTATATGACTACTTATAAACTTCATGAAATATGCAAATGAGCTAATTATTAACTTGACACTGTTCAATGCTTCTCAGTACAATTGGATATTTATCAGATCAACATCTGTAGTAAGTTTCATCAAATTTAACGCTGTAATTTTGGAGTAATATCACTAATTACAAAGTTCATTAAATATGCAAATAAACCCTTAATTAACTTCACATAAGTAAATGCTCTACACCACAATTAGATATCTGTCGGATCAGTATCTGCAGCAGATTTCATAACATTTGGTGCAGTTATTTTGGAGTTATATCACTAATTACAAAACTTCATAAATATGCAAATGTCCTATTTGTTAACTTGACACTGCCAAATGCTTCTCAGTACAATTAGATATTTATCAAATCAATATCTGTACCCGATTTCAAAGACTTGGGTGCCGTAATTTCAGAGTTATATACCTAATTACAAAGTTCATTAAATATGCAAATGAACCCTTAATTAATTTCACACTACTGAATACTTTACATATCAGTCGGATCAGTATCTGCAGCAGATTTCATCACATTTGGTGAAGTTATATCGAAGTTATATGACTAATTACAAAACTTCATAAAATATGCAAATGACCTATTTATTAACTTGACACTGTCCAATGCTTCAAAGTATAATTAGATATATATCAGATCAATATTTGTTGCAAGTATCATCAAATTTGGTGCAGGAATTTCAGAGTTATCTCACTAATAACAAAAGTTCATTAAATATGTAAATGAGAAGGCAATTGACATGACACTCACAGTATCATCATAATGTTCTGAGATTGTCATCTGTGAAAAGTTTCATGAAATTTTGTGCAGTATTTCTTGATATATGTCTACACTGTCATTACCGTCTCCTTAGGGAAACCATTGTACGGAAAAAACGATATTGCATAACTTCATTAATATGCAAGCCACACTAACCAAAATCTCATCAGTTCTTGCAAGTAGCATATGGTACCTGTGTACCAAATCTGACTTGAATCCGTTCAGGCGTTTTTGGGTTATCGTGTAAACAGACAGACAGACAGACACACACACACACACACACGGACAGACAGACAGACATCGCTATGACAATAGCCCACGTGTTTAAACACGTGAGCTAATAGGGAACTGGATAGGTTGAAAGAAGTGTCTCTTCACTTTTTTGGTGAGTTGTTATTTTCATATATTTTAATATTATTTTTGATTTTCTGCTCACGTGTTCTCACACGTGAGTTTATGTCGCAGCGATGTATATATGTCTGTCTGTCCGTCTGTCTGTCTCTCTGTGTGCTCGATATCTCAAAAATGGCTTATACGATCACAATCAAATCTTATACACAGATCCAGTTTGCAAACGGCAAGAACTGATTAGTTTTTGGTGGATGTTTTGCTTACTTTTTGCTCATTTGCATAATTAATGATTTTAGAAAAAATGGATATACATTGAGAATGACTGAACACAATCTGATGAGATTTGCTACAAATGTTGATCACACCAAAATGTATCAGCCGTGAAAGATATTAAGGGTTGACATGAAAGATAATTGCTAATTTGCATATTTAATGAACTTTCCTAATTAGGGATATATATATCTGAATTGGCTAGATTAAAATTGACGAAACTTGGTATGTATATTAAAGATACTATGATATTAACATTATTGAAAGTCATTAAGCATTTTTACTTCAGCCAATTCCTAATATGCATATTTAATGAACTTTCCTAATTAGGGATATGTATCTGAATTGACTAGACCAAAGTTGATGAAACTTGCTACATATATTGAAGATACTATAATACAATATTCTTGACAGTCATTAAGCATTTTTACTTCACCCAACCCTCAATTTACATATTTAATGAACTTTCCTAATTAGTAATATATATCTGACTTGCTATGTACAATGAAGATACTATGATACGACCTAATTAAAAGTCATTAATTAGTTTTACTTCAGCCAATTCCTTATTTTCATATGTAATGAACATTTCTAATTAGGGATATATATCTGAATTGACTCGACCGAAGTTGATGAATCTTGCTACATATATTTAAGATACTTTAATACAACATTATTGAAGGTCGTTAAGCATTTTTACTTCAGCCCTTTCTAAATTGCATTTATGATGAACGTTCTTAATTAGGGATATTTATCTGTATTGTCTAGACCAAAGTTGACGAAACTGGCTATGTACATTAAAGATATTATGATACAACATTATTGAAAGTCATTTAACATTTTTATTTCAGCCAATTTCTAATTTGCATATTTAATGAACTTTCCTAGTTAGGGATATATACTGGGATTTACTTGATCAAAAATGGCAAAACATGCTATGACCATTGATGATTATACCAGGATATACCAATATTGAAAGTCATTTCAAATTTTCATGTCAGCTAATTTATAATTTGTATGTATAATAAGCCTTCACAATTTGGCATATACAGCTTGAAAGACTTGACCAAAGGCAATGATATGTGCTGTATAAAGTTGTGATATAATGACAGCAGTCAAAGATGTTGATTATTTTTATTTCAGCTTATTACATATTTGAATACTTACTGACCTTTAGAATCGATCTGTGGTGAATATTGTTCATTATGTTGATCATAACTTAATGAAGTTGCAAACATCTGAGAAAGGTTCAAATTTGCACATTAATGCAATATATAATGAAACACGTGAGCATTTTCAGTTCATATCTGGTTTATGTCAGTGGCTAGTTTTCGTTATACGCCATAAATGGTCAGCAATGCTATATTTGATGATTTTTCATTGTTTTTATTATGTATGTCAAACTGCAAATTCTTATTCTACTCCTAAAAGAATGTTGAAAGACCCACTATTTAGCTTGTCAACATATCGTCTGTATGTGTAAAATGCACTATTATTGTTTACCTTTGAAAGCTAATCCGGACCAGAATTCACTTGTTAACAATATATACACAACAGTTCACTTCAGAAGTCATCATAACCGACAGTTAATGTGAAGAACAGAATTTATGGCAATGCTTTTGTTATTAGCCCTCAGGTTTATCTAACCCTGGCACTAAATGATGACCAGACGCAAATAATGCTGTTGAAATGAGGAAAAAATAGCACATGTAGCACACACTCCGCAATGTTTTAAAAAGATTCATATACCAACAGTCTGTGACTTGAATGAAACGTATACATCGTGACGTTAAATTCCTATTAGAACGTGAGATTACACACAGTGAATGCAAAAATGCGCGATGATAGTGCATAACACAGTGCTGTATAAAACAGAACTGTAAACAAAATAACTAACACTAAGATTCCATTCAGAATTCTACACATATGTCATTGTTACATGAAGCTGTCAAAACTGTGCATTGCTGCACTAAAGTTCAAACCGCAGAAATGTTGCTACAGTGTATACTAAATACTAAAGCGCCACTGCTGTGCATTTATATCTGCCAGCATTCCTATGTTGTTTTCATGTTTTTTGCGCGTTCTTGCTGGTTGAAGAATACAAAAAAAAAGAGAAAAAAGCGTCACCACATCATTTTTGCAATGTCTATGATGAGAAACAAACTTTTTATTTTTCTTGGCCTCAGGGAATTCATTTCAGGTGACAAAGGCATGTCCGGGGAGGGGCAGGGCCCTCCTCATTATCATGTTTATGCGGGCGTGGGGAACTTACTAAAAGACAAAAAGAGGACAGACAAGCAACGGGCATTGTTCAAGGTTTGAAGCGGTTGAGTAAGCCCTCCATGTTTGCCTTGCTTAAGGAGGCTCTCAACTCTCTTTTCCGAAGAGTGCCGACCATGCACCTTTCGGTAGTTTCCGGATTTTCGCCAATTTTTAAGCGAAAGTATGTTTGGTAAAGTCCGTGTTGTAGTTGTCGTGTGGTGCTCAGCGAAATTGGCATGCTGGTGAAAACGGGAAAGTTTTAAGCTTCGGGGAGGTGATTTTTACCATTTTAAAAATTCCTCTCACATTTTATGAATATATAATGAGTGTTTTTGAACCAAATTTGAAAGTATTTTATTGATACTGTTAGGTTTTACTCAATGGTTTACGGCCAGTCATATCATCTTTTACAAGTGTGTCATGGAAGGACATGTTTCTGAAACTGCTGTCGTGTTACTTATATGTTTTGATTGGCGTGAAGTAGTGTTTCTGACCTGAGAGCTCACAAAGTAAGTATGGCTGCTACGCGACTTGCAGCACGATGCCATCTCGTCGTACTTTTCGCATAATCTCGTGCAATTCTCAACCACGAACAAAGTCTCCAAAAAGTCTAACACCTTTTAAACCCATTTTAATATGAAAAGGCCATAGTCTACCGAGACGACCATGAACCAAAAAGCATGCCGCGTTGCTAGTCTGTCCTCTATTTGTCTGTGCTAAAAATACTCTCCATTGAGATCATCAGAAAGAAAGCACTGAAGTTTAGAGTGGATTCATTATTGGTAGTTAGATGAGACTTTTAGAGTTCCTTGCTTAGGGATGGACCATTTTGATATCCTGGGGGTCTGGAAGATTTTCAAAAAAAAATATTCCCAGCGAATTTCAATGAAAAAAAAATTCAGCCAGAGGGAATTTAGGGAAAAAAGATGATTCACTAAGGTGAACGAAAAAATCTATCAAAAGTTACTTTCTGGAACACATTTTTATATAAAAGAAATGAAGGCTACTTCACACATCGTTTCTACTGTTGACAGAGATATTTGATATACTGAATCGATCAACGAGGTTTCATGATAAGGGAAACATGGCGAGACACCAGTGAATAAATAGTGCTTTGACCCTGGTCATGCTGTGATCCGGGTCCCCGGTAAGACCGGTTTAATTATGTTCGAGTGATTCGTCTTAACAGTGTTTCGAAACCGACCATGAGGTTCCTTCATCAGTCGCTCTATTGTTTTGTATCCCTTCCATTCGGTTGTATAATAGTCATCTTCGTCCTCAAAGATGGGCCAGATTCTTCATTATGAGAGTTAGTCACTATTGACAGACTCTATAGTAAGCGATCCGATGCGTGGTTTCAACATGGAATAAATAGACCCAGCATCAACTGAATACTACGGTTTTTGGTTTTGGGACATGTACATTGTATTGAGCGTGGTTAGTGCTCGTTATGTTAACAGTAATTGTTGTATTAACCTGTCAACGAATTCTTTGTTCTAGACACTCAGATTGGTTACCCGAACTTTGGTTTTGTGTTAATTATTTTGCATTGTCATACATTTCGGGTTAATACCAGCCCCTGCTTTCCGGTGTTTGAAAAGCATGTTGTGGAAGGCTGTTTCGAGATATACCGCATTTTATTTCTCTGTTTTTAGCCTTTCCCCAATTTCGTGGTTCTGTCAACACTAGTTGCTGTAGACGGTCTTTCAAATTAGTTTGGTTAGAGGAGAGTGTCGGTTTATGTAATCACAAACTTTGATTTGGTGCACCACAGTTTTCTAAGTTTTTATTTTTCTTTGCCGGATGAATATTTGCTTTGCTCTGCAATCTTGTTAGCTTGGTGGTTTGTAGTACCGAGGAGGTGACAGATAGCATTATGGTATTGCACAATGAGTTGTGGCCGAAAAATAGGAAAAGATAAGCAAAATAAAATTGCCGCAGAGTCCTTGTACTTTATGTCAGTATGGTAAATTGTTATGGCAGTTTGAGGACTTTACATTTGTTGTGGGGGAAAAAAGTATCCAAATGAGCAGTTCGAGAAGAGAAAAAAGTTACCAGAGAGTGAAAAAAATTGAACAGTGGATCAGGAACGAAAAAAATGCTTTCGGACCCCCCCCCCCCTCAGGATATCAACTGATCCACCCCTTACAATTTCAGAAATCGACGGTATAAGTTTGCGCTCAACACCACTTTTGGAAGGACGGGAGAGATAAGAGGGTAATTTACAGTGTGGACGGGGACTGAGATGATATTACAGAATAAAGAAGTAAATGTACATGCGTACATTAGGATCTGCTCAAAATATGATTTCGTGTTTTCTCCAATGTAAAACAAGGAAACTTTCAGTCTGACGAGGCACCAACGAAAGAAGTACACTTTTGGTCAATTTGGTTTATTATCCGTGTGTTTTTATTTTCTACATGTTGTATGTATACAAAGTAGCTTCGTTACTCGTCATGCAAACTCAGAATCATAAATCCATTCTCTGCATTCTGTTCAATCCTACTGCGAAATGTGGACATTGAAAGTGAAAGTTATGCAAAGCGAAATGACTAAATTCAGATTTTCAAATGCACAAATTCAAGATAACTTTATGCAATCTAGTTTCGTCGAATTCAATATGATGAAACATATGAGATACAAAAAAGTGTTACAAATGCTATTGTTGCATGAAATGCTGTAATTCTGAATAATAACATAATGTTTCAATTAGAAAAGTTAAATTCGTCTTGATATGAAATTGCTAAATGAAAAATCTACAATACAAGCTAACGCCCATCAACTTCGAGTGTGTCTATATCTAAGTATATTCTTGCTGTTGTCCTGTATCTCGCCCTGTGAATATTTCGTAGTTATCTGAGGTTAAATATATTTCTCAAACCTATATTTACTACAATGTGAAAGTAACATGGAATATATTTATGTTTATTTATCTGCATATTATTTTAGTAACCCCATCCGGGACTCAAAATTTATCAAATTATGAGACCCATCATATCCACCCTCTTTACAGTCTGTCGAGCTTGATTGTAAGAATCAGGCATCGATCGTGTCTGCACGACGCAGGAGTCTGCATGACGTAGTCACACAGGGTTGAAGTACCAGAGACTTCTCATTGTAATTGTGTAAGTTATCCACAGCGCATCCACTTCTGTAACAATAGAGAAAATTAAGAATGTTTGTTAAATGTAACCTAGATCATACAAAGACTTCTCTTTGCTAGGTTATCAACAGTATCTCCAGTTCTGTAACGACAGGAAAATTAAGAGTTTCGAAGACGACAGGCGCTTTTCCTCCAAAGAGTAATTTTGTCGTGATTTCTGAAAAAAACATATATATTTTGAGAACGACTGATGAGATTTGCTACAAATGTTGATCACATCAAGATATATCAGCTGTGAAAGTTATATTAAGGGGTGACATGAAAGATAATTGCTTATTTCATGTTTAATGAACTTTCCTAGAAAGGGATATTTATCTGAATCGACTGGAAGAAAGTGGTGAATATTGTTCATTATGTTGATCATAACACTTTCAACGAAGTTGACCACTGTGGCAAAGGTTCAAATTTACACATAACCGCAATATATAATGAAACACGTGTGAGCATTTTCATTTCAAATCTATATTTCAATCTGACATGGCTTACAGACTGTAGTATTTACAATGCGTTACCGTTAGTCGTCTCGCATCCCTGCAGTTGCTTCATTCTGTTATCGCAATTCCTGGTGTAAACCAGTAAATTTCCAAATAACAACTGCCACTAAATAGTGTGGCGAGAAAATGCAGCTGATCGTGATTTGTTACATTTTCGGGGGAAATATCAAATGTGGACAAAAAATTCCGAGGAACAAATAATATTTTCAAATGTTAATGTATTTACCTAATAGATGCTTGTGGTGTTAATGTGCCAATCGACATCGTGTCTTCTCTGTTTGAGACATATGCATTCTGCATACACGACATCCCATTTCTAGCTGGCATACAAATTCCATCAGATTTTGGCAGCTTGCTTGCTTCTGCGTCTGCAAATACAATAAACAGACACCAAAATCAACATCGGTAAATTTTTGGCTGAAAGATCTGTCTCAAGTTCAAATAATTTTATAAAGGCTTCTATCTCCAACAAGTCACTTTTTCCTAAATTGCGAGCAAGTGGCCGAGTTTGTATATGACATAACCAATCGTTGGAGAAAGACAGTCCGTTGAGATCGAGCCTTGTGCAATAAATTGTACACTACCTATAAACCGAAATGGAGTCTTCCTGGACAGAAACTTGTGTGAAGATTGTCAGAAATGTCGTGTGTACGAAAATACAAAACATATATACTGTACGTGATACATTAATACGAGGACGAATGAAAACGCCAATGCTTGTCAGTATTTTTTGTATTTCATCTAATTTTCGCAGCTTGCATACCGCTGAGCCTGCAAATGTAGTTACAGAAAACAAGAACAACATCATCGGTTAATTGTTTTGCTGAAAATTCCGTCTCAAAGTAAAATAATTTTTACAATAATGCTTCCGTCTATGAAGTACGAAGTCATCGTTGATGACACAGTTCCCATGTGTTAATGGGTACTTTGATTACAAGTCCTTGGAGAGGATAGTGTCCTGTTCATTAATTAGATCTGTGATTAGATGTGAGTTCCATGGTAGTCAAAACGTTAAACCAATGTAGACTGCCACCCTAATTACATAGGGTCATTACATAAGTCAATTAGAAATTAATGAAAAGGATGTTGCCAAACATTTTTGCATTCTATTATAAAACTGACAGCTTATCACATTACCACATTTCATAAACGATACCGCTAAGTGTCGATGTATTACAACACTGTGGGATCAACATCTTTCTACAGTTTCATCAAATTTGATGACGTGTTTCTGGACATATCATTCTAACTAGGAAAGTTCACTACATATGTATATTAAATACTAATTACATAACACTGCATAGTGTCTTTATTTAATGTTGAAGCAATGTGAGCTCAACATCTGTATCAAGTGTCATGAAATTTTATGAACCATCTCGCCATATCAGCCTAATTACGCAGTTATTGACATGATACTACTATATCTTTCCATGCCATAACACTACTGGAAGATCGACATCTTTAACATGTGAATTTGATACAGCATTTCCAGACATATCAAACTAATTATGAAAGTTCATTAAATATGCAAAATAGCAATCAATTGACTTGATACTGCTTAATGTCTTCTCACAGTATTACAGTACTGAAAGATCAACATCTGTACCATGTTTCATCAAATTTGATGCAGTATTTCTGGACATAGCCCCCTAATTAGGAAAGTTCATTAAATATGCAAATTAGCAGTTAATTTGAACGACACTGATAAATGTCTTCATTCAAATATTAAAGCAATGTAAGCTCAACATCAATACCAATTTTCTAGAAATTTAATGAATAAATTATCGACATATCAGCCTAATTTCGAAAATTCATTAAATATGCAAATCAGCATTTAATTGTCATATAATACTATATATTAACGCATTCCATTACGCCACCAAAAGATCGTCATCTGTGCCACATTTCATCAAATGTGATACAACATTTTTAGACATACTACACACATTACAAAAATTTCATCAAATATGCAAATTAGCAATTAAGTTACATGACACTGCTTATGTCTTCACATAGTATTAAAGTACTCCAAGATCAACATGTGTACCATGTTTCATCAAATTTGATGCTGTGGTTCTGGACATAGCCCACTAATTCGGAAAGTTCATCCAATATGCAAATTCGCAATTAATTCGCCTGACGTCACTAAGTGTCTTTGTAAACTTATATGACACTGTGTGCTAAAGATCTACACCAAGTTTCATCAAATTTGCTGCAGTATTTCTAGACATATCACCCTAATTACAAAAATTCATCAAATATGCAAATTAGAAATTAATTGATGCAATACCGACTGTGTGCTATCAGAGCTCTGTGTGACAAACATCTTAACAAAGTTTCATCAAATTTAGTGCAGTCGCTTTAGAAATATAACTCTTTTTCAAAAAGTCATTGTCAATGACATAGTCCCCACTTTTCCAATAAAATGACTGTCACACGGCCATATTTGGTCAAATTGTAAAACAATTTGATGTGCATTTGCCTGACATAAGGAGTAATCCTTGTACCAAGTTTGAATGAAATTGCTCCAGGCGTCTCTGAGATATCTGCATGAACGGACGCATGCACACACACACGCACGCTCGCACATGACCAAACCTATAAGTCCCCTTGGATGGTGTCCATGGGGACTAATAAGCATATAGATATTACATTGTAACAGTGACCACGCAAAAAACCTAAGACTACGCACCTTTCCAATACATCTGTAAGTCAGGTAGTATCACTACAGGCTCTGAGTCTGCAAATACACCAAATACACCAAATACACCACATACAACACACACCAAATCAAAATAATCAGTGATTGTTTTGCTGAAAATATAGTCTCAAGTTGAAATACATTTTATAATAATGCTCCTGTCTCCCACAAGTTACTTTTTCCTCAAATGCAAAACTGTGGCGGAGATTGTACATGACTGAACCAATCGTTGTTTATTGAAGACAGTCCGTTGAGAGTCTTGTAAAATAAATGTGAGACTACGTGAACTGAAATGGAATCTTCCGGGGTTAAAGAAACATGTTACATGTATAGATTGTTCTGATCTGAAATGTTGTGTGTAAGAAAATAAAAAATCATATATACTGTTGTACACCAATGCGAGGAATAACAAATATAGAAATGGCCTATAGACGATAGATTTGTAAAATGAAAAGATTCTAAGCGAGCGTAAAACTGACTATGAATTACATAAACATAGATACTGAGTTGTATCAGTGACCCCACACGCAAAAGTCTTACCGAAGTGAAAATGCTGAAAATGCAATGTGCTTGTCTTCATCGACATCATATCGCCACTGTCTGGGATAAAATTGTCAACATTTGATGCCATAGGCATTTCATCACATTTTGGAGGCTTCACCACCGCTGAGTCTGCAAATGCAAATATAGACACCAGAAACAACATCATCGGCAAACTGTTCTGCTGAAATACTGTATCAAGCTCAATTAAATTTTATGACAATGCTCCCGTCTCCCACAAGTCACTTTGTCCTCAAATGCAAAAACGTAACGGAAATTGTATATTACCGAACTAATCATTTTTGGCTTAGGCTTATGAGACATTAAGCTTATTTTTGTTGATCTTTCCAGTTATGATCAAAATTAATTATGAATATTAATAAATTATTAATACGAATGTTACAGAATAATAAAATCTTGCTTTTTTACAAACACCAAAAACAACATCATCGGTGAATTGTTTTGCTGAAAATATAGTCTCAAGTTCAAATACATTTTATGATAATGCTCCTGTCTTCCCACAAGTCACTTTGTCCTCAAATGCAAAACTGTGGCGGAGATTGATATGACTGAACCAATCGTTGTTGGTTGAAGACAGTCCGTTGAGAGTCTTGTAAAATAAATGTGAGATTACTTGAACTGAAATGGAATCTTCATAGGATAGAAACTTATGTGTAGATTTTTTCTGAAATGTCGTGTGTAAGAAAATATAAAATCATATATACTGTTATACATTAATACGAGGACAAATAAATATAGAACTAGCCTGTAGACGATACGATTTGTACAATAAGAAGATTCTAAGCAAGCGTAAACCTGACCATGAAGTAATAATATGCATATAGATATTGTATTGTAACAGTGACCACGAAAAAAACCTAAGATTACGCACCTTTGCGATATGACTCCGGAAACCAACATATCTCTACAGGATCTGAGTCTGCAAATGCAATTAAAGACACCAAAATCAAAATAATCGGTGAATTGTTTTGCTGAAAATATAGTCTCAAGTTCAAATACATTTTATGATAATGCTCCTGTCTCCCACAAGTCACTTTGTCCTCAAATGCAAAACTGTGGCGGAGATTGTATATGACTGAACTAATCATTGTTGGCTGAAGACAGTCCGTTGAGAGTCTTGTGAATAAATGTGAGACTACTTGAACTGAAATGGAATCTTAATGGGATAAAGAAACATATGTGTAGATTTTTCTGAAATGTTGTATGTAAGAAAACATAAAATCACATTAATACGAGGACAAATAAGTAGAGAAATAACCTATAGACGATATGATTTGTACAATCAGAAGATTCTAAGCTAGCGTAAACCTGACTATGAAGTAATAAGCATATAGATTATATATTGTAACAGTGACCACGCAAAAAAACCTAAGATTACGCACCTTTCCCAAACCAAGGATCTGAGTCTGCAAATGCAATTAAAGACACCAAAATCAAAATAATCGGTGAATTGTTTTGCTAAAAATATAGTCTCAAGTTCAAATACATTTTATGATAATGCTCCTGTCTCCCACAAGTCACTTTGTCCTCAAATGCAAAACTGTGGCGGAGATTGATATGACTGAACCAATCGTTGTTGGTTGAAGACAGTCCGTTGAGAGTCTTGTAAAATAAATGTGAGATTACTTGAACTGAAATGGAATCTTCATAGGATAGAAACTTATGTGTAGATTTTTTCTGAAATGTCGTGTGTAAGAAAATATAAAATCATATATACTGTTATACATTAATACGAGGACAAATAAATATAGAACTAGCCTGTAGACGATACGATTTGTACAATAAGAAGATTCTAAGCAAGCGTAAACCTGACCATGAAGTAATAATATGCATATAGATATTGTATTGTAACAGTGACCACGATACGACTTCCGTAACCAACGTATCTCTACAGGAACTGAGTGTGCAAATGCAATTAAAGACACCAAATCAAAATAATCGGTGAATTGTTTTGCTAAAAATATAGTCTCAAGTTCAAATACATTTTATGATAATGCTCCTGTCTCCCACAAGTACTTTGTCCTCAAATGCAAAACTGTAGTGGAGATTGTATATGACTGAACCATCGTTGTTGGTGAAGACAGTCAGTTGAGAGTCTTGTGAAATTAAAATGTGAAACTACTTGAACTGAAATAGGATCTTCTTGGGATAAAGAAACATGTAACATGTATAGATTTTTCTGAAATGTTGTGTGTAAGAAAATATAAATCATATATACTGTTATGCACTAATGCGAGGAAGAGCAAATAAAGAAATGGCCTATGGACAATATGATTTGTACAATCAGAAGATTCTAAGCTAGCGTAAACCTGACTATGAAGTAATAAGCATATAGATTATATATTGTAACAGTGACCACGCAAAAAAAAACTAAGATTACGCACCTTTCTCAAACCAAGGATCTGAGTCTGCAAATGCAATTAAAGACACCAAAATCAAAATAATCGGTGAATTGTTTTGCTAAAAATATAGTCTCAAGTTCAAATACATTTTATGATAATGCTCCTGTCTCCTACAAGTTACTTTGTCCTCAAATGCAAAACTGTAGTGGAGATTGTATATGACTGAACCCATCGTTGTTGGTTGAAGACAGTCAGTTGAGAGTCTTGTGAAATTAAAATGTGAAACTACTTGAACTGAAATAGAATCTTCTTGGGATAAAGTAACATGTATAGATTTTTCTGAAATGTTGTGTGTAAGAAAATATAAAATCATATATACTGTTATGTACTAATGCGAGGAAGAGCAAATAAAGAAATGGCCTATAGACGATATGATTTGTACAATCAGAAGATTCTAAGCTAGCGAAAAAGTGACTATGAATTACAAAAACATATAGATAGTAAGTTGTATCAGTGACCCCATACGCAAAAGTCTTACCGAAGTCAAGCAGCTGCAATAAAGCCGTTAACGCATTGCTTGTCTTCATCGACATCGTGTCGTCACTGTCTTTGATAAAATTGTCAACATTTGATGCCATAGGCATTTCATCACATTTTGGCGGCTTCACCGCCGCTGAGTCTGCAAATGCAAAATGTAGACACCAAAAAAAACAACATCATCGGCAAACTGTTTTGCTGAAAACACAATTACATTTTACGACAATGCTCCCGTCTCCCACAAGTCTCTTTGTCCTCAAATGCAAAAACGTGACGGAGATTGTATATTACCGAACTAATCATTTTTGGCTAAGGCTAATTAGACATTAAGCTTATTTTTATTATTATTCTGTAATATTCATATTAATAATTTATCAATATTCATCATTAATTTTTGATCAAGATTGAAGAAATCAACACAAATAACGTCTAATTAGCCTGTGTTCATGGCTGAAGACAGTCCGTTGAGAGTCTTGTGAAATAAATGTAAAGTGGAATCTTCCTATGATAGAAACTTATGTGTAGATTTGTCTGAAATGTCATGTATAAGAAAATATTAAATCGTGGAAGAACATATGAATAGCCTACCGACGATATGATCTGTACAGTGAGAAGATACTTCGCGAGCGTAAAAGTGACTCTGAATTAAATAAACATATAAATACTACGATGTAACAGCGACCCACACACGCAAAAATCTTACCAGAGTCAAACTGCGTCGCCATGGAAGCTCCAGAAGAAAACTACTGCACTTGTACGATGACCGTGTCGGGTGGAATTCTTCTAGTAAAATGTCACAGAATGCCATGGCAGAAGTTTTTATACGCCGGTGATGTCACCTACATGCGTGCGCACTATTGGGTTTTTCCCTTTGTTTACAATGAATCTCTATGTCGTCAGCTATTGGACGAGCCCCAGTCGCTTGGCTTTTCTCGACAGTTGTTCGTGCAAAAAGGTATTCGTGCGAAGTTTTTCAGAGGGCGGGCAAATTTTTAAACTAATCAGCGGGCCGGGAGAAAAAATCTGTATTTACTGTTAGCGGGGAAGAAATTTAATTATTTTCAGTGGGCGGGGAGAAATTTTTTGACAGTGGGTACCCGAACATACGTAGGGGGGGGGAGGGGGAAAACCGTAGTTGACTGAAGTTGATGAAGAGGGGAGCAATATTCTAAGGTATACTGCTAGCTGCTCGCACGGTTTGTGTTGATTTGGGTTGCCTAGTGGGTATCAAGAGGGCAACGGGAATTTCAGTAGCGGGGAGAGGACAGTGCGGAGCTTGAATTGTTGCGGGCAGGGCAGCGGGCAGACTATAGATACTGGAGGGCAGTAGGCATCAACATCAACATTCAGTGGGAGGGCACAACTTCCGTGTATGCCAGTGAGAGGGCAGTTACGAACAGCTCTACTTTTTCCTCCAAATTTTAGGTCAAGGTCAAAAGCACGTAAAATTGGTATATTAGGGAGCGTTCAGTTATTATGGCCGGGGGTGGGCCGGCAAATTCTTCCTGCGCATCAGTCAAAATAAGTGAACCCCCCTACCCATTGTACCAAAAACTTGATGACCCCCCCTTTCAAGATGACAAAAATTTCATGACCCCCCCCCCCCTCACATTGCTTGAGTAAAGATATGGAGCAATAGAATCCCCCCAAAAAAGAGCTTAGATTTTTTCAAATGACCTTCCTTACAAACTCAAAAGGTGTTAAAGCTCAGATTTCCACTTCTGACATGCTATAATTTTGAAATTACCCTTTAAAGGGGTTGGACAGAAATTACTGGAGGATCGCATTTTTTTTGCAAGCATGTGTGTACAAAATTTTGATATTTGGATTTAATTAAAAATCAGCTGTTGATAATGTTGATTCACCATACATGGTATACATATATTTTCTCATACATGTATGAGAAATCTATGTAATACTTATTCAATGCAAAACTATATCTGTGCATTTATTGATATTTGATAATTTACATAAGTGTACTTAAATGAAATATGGTTGTTACAACTGGCATGTGGACAAAAAGTTTGACCTTAGAATTTCACCAAAAATGTTCATCCACTATACATGGGAGTCTATGAGGAAAGTATGAATATTTTTTTCCAATACAAAAATAGGTAAACCCATGTATTTATGTACTCTCGATTATTGATATCAATGTACTTGATTAGATTAGGGTGGTAACAAATGGATGTGTTCGCCAGAAATTGGATTTTGGAATTTTACCAAAATGTAGATTCACTGCACATTGGAGTCTATGAGTAAACTATGAATAATTTTTTTCCAATACAAAACTCAAAATCTGTGTATTTATAGACATTTGATAATTCATTTTAAAGTACTTAGTTAGCCTAGGATGGTTAAAGGTTGATATGTGTGCAAGAAATTGGATTTTGGAATTTCACCGAAATGTTGATTCACTATACATTGGAGTCTATGAGAAAACTAAGAATAATTTTTTTACAATGCTAAACTAAACTAATTTGTGCTTTTATAGGTGTTTGATAATTGATACAAATGTACTTGATTCAAATAGGGTATTTAAAAGTTCAGATGTGGACAACAATTATGATATTGTAATTTCACCTAAAAGTATAATTCCACTTTTCATGGTACTAGTAGTCTCAGTACAGGTAACTGTTAAATAATTCCCTGACAAAACTTGCTATATCTCTAATATGTAAGTAATAGGAATTGTTCATGGCCCTCAGTGCAGTGAGCTTGATTTACAATAAGATAATTAGCCTCAGAGGTTGTCAAGTCAAGATGTTCATGTGACAGATAATTATACTTTTGTTCAGATTTAAGGTGAATAACTTCAGAGAATGAAATCATGCAACGAACATTTTTATCTCCCAGAAAATTTCTGAACACTGAAACTGCTTTTTGACGGGACGGATACTTATGAAAATTAAGTGACCCCTCTCTGAGCTGTTTGAAAAATACATGACCCCCCCCCCCTTTGCAGTTTTCAAATTTGAGGTGACCCCCCCCCTGGATTTTGCCGGCCCACCCCCGGCCATAATAACTGAACGCTCCTTAGCCTTTAAAACATGTTTTGTGATGATTTTGCGAAATTGATGAAATTTAACACTTGGCGGCACCTGCTACTCGCCTGCCTGTGGGTCGGGGCCATCGCGCTCGCGACTTAATCACTGTGTGTCATCTTAACAAAAACAGCCTGTAAATTGCTACAATGTCGCGATCACCTCGCCAGTCTCCTGGAGTTTGCAATTGTGAATAACAAAATACATTACTTCAATTTACTCTATCAGCAGCCACCCCGATACAGAATTACTCAAACCCAGATGTTTTATGGCAACATACCCCTAAGAAGTGTCTGCAGCTGACTGAAATGAAAATGATATTACTGACAAGTAATATATTTAACAAAGTCGCCTCGGGGACAGACGTTCGGTCTCTCAGACTTTTACAATTCTTTTCTGATCTACCACTTGTGGGTATTCATTTTAAAGCTCTTGGTGTGAGAAAACTTTTCGCCGGCTTAGTTTTTCGAAAACTTTCGAAAATTTTGTTTTTACTTTATAGAGTTAACACGGAGGATGGCGGCCATTTTGAATGTCAGATATCGGTAAATCTTTGGTAATTTGTTTCTCTAGCACCAAAATTTGCATGATGACCACCAATTTTTATTCGTAATTTTGAAAGGGGACAGTTGAAAGATTCCTTGAGGAAAGTTTGAGCAAAAGTTCAACTCTTTCACTTTCGAGGCGCATACCACCTGAACTTGAATGCAACATCTGACGCCAATCGCCATTGAATTTAGTTATGTTCTTTTAATACATTCAAATCGAACGACAGCATGATAAACGGACTTGCCAAAATGGTGGCATGGTTCTTTCACTGATTGGAAGTTCCCCGTTGTTATTTTTGTAGGCAGTGTCATAATATTGGTCGGGTATTCCCAAGACTACGTTTAGTGAAGAGTTCAAATCACCATTGAATCAACGTCGAATTTAGAAAAACCCTCAAAACCAAACTGAAAAAAAAGAACTCGGAAGTAGTTACTAGTTAGGAAAGTACCCCTTGCGTGTAAAAAGTTACTTCGTGTTTTTTTATTATCTGTATTCTATACAACTATTATCTGTACTTATTTTTGAGATATTCTGCGAGAGAATGGACAGCTACCTATCTGTCATAATCTTCCAAATTGGCGCACAGAATAGTAATATTTCACGCTCAAAATACATCAGCGTTCTGGGACGCGAGTGATCAAGCTGACGTTTCTTTGTTTGGACTCTAACAATGCTGGCGCCACGAAATACCAGCTCAGTATCGACAACATGATCTCGCTCATTTAGACATTTGAAAGAATTACCCAGTAACTTATTTTTCTCATGGAGGTATTCTGCGTACTACCCCCATGTTCTATTATATTTATTTATTTATTTATTAGCCGTGTTCACAATAATGACATTGGCTCAGAAAGAAAGAGAGAAGGGGAAGAAAATGTATAACACTGAAAAGTTTTCAGATTCACTACATTCACATTAGCTCAGAAGTGATTAAACTTTCTGTCTGAAAATCTGTAACAACTCATTCATGTATTTTGCAACAACATGAACAATGCAACTGTCAGTACATGACAAAAAGTACTTAAAAAGAGAATCATTGTCAAAGCATTTTAGCTGGTTCTGAATGTTAAAATTATTTTAAGTAATATTGTTCGTACAGTGTGTGCTGGTTTACTTGGACATAATAAAATACAATGGATTTCATCACCAACACCAGAATGACAAAGGGTACAAAGTCTAAGATGTTTGGAATGTTTTTAAAACGACCAATTTCTATTGCAAAAGTACGGTCAGAAATTCTTGCCTTTGTCAAAGCAATTCTGTGAAATGGAGAATTAACAAATGATAGATAATTTTCACATTTAAACATGTTTTTAATACTACAGTATACATTTAATTTGTTATTTTTTGACAAGGCATTTTTCCAGGCTTCCTTAAATTTAGACTTGAAAGACTTTTTTACAAGTTCGATAACTGTTGAAGGTTTACATTTCTCACAATTCAAAATGCTAGAATTGCACAGTAGAAGAACAGACTCAACAAAATGTAAGAAACACGAGAAACCTTTCTTGTGTAAGCTTTTTTCGAGTTCAAATGCAGTATACAGCAAACTGCCCTTGGACAAATTCTTAAGGCGAACCAAAATTTAATAACATTCAAAATAACTGATATCAGTAACGGGTAACGCCCAAGTTCACCAAGACAAGCATGGATGCTGGCAGTTTTACTAACACCAAGAATGTGTTTACATGCTTTCATATGAATTGACTCAAATTCACTGACAGGTTTTGCAAAATAATCTGTAAATCTTTCCACACTGACTTTTCTGAATAAGTAAGCACCCCACACCTCAGATCCATAAAGCAACACAGGTTTTACTAATGAATCATGTAATTGAACCCCAACTGGTGTTCCATTGAGAGAGTTGAAAACCAATCGTAATATTGAGCCGCTGTCATCATTTTAATTTATTCATGGCGTGGGTTTGAAACAAAGGATCTGTAGCAAGCCACGCACGGGCATGTGATAATTTCTACTTTTGTAATCTTTTCTAATGTCGGTAAATCAAAGTATTGTCTTATTATATTCTTTATGGCGTCGGCATCCGACATAGCCAAGATACTGTATAAATAGACACACTAACTCAGAGGAAAAACTAGAACTCAAGGACCGATATAACCACGGTCACTCTCTTGTGGAGTGACCGAGACAGGACATTCACTCAGAAACTAGAACTTTGGACCACGATCACTCTCTAGTGGAGTGACCGAAACTAGGAACTAGGACCAACTAAGACTCATGTATCAGTGGGTGGGCCGGTAGGTCCGGTTATGGTTCCGTATTCAATAAATAAGTTCCTTCACGTTATGTCATAACGTGAAGGAAAGAAGGATCTGACGACGAGTGCTGATGTATAACTGGAACTTGAAACGGACGTTAAAATGGCGTAGTTAGAAATAAATAAAAATGATAAAATTCACTTACACTAAAGAGAGCAATTATAAAACGCTTAGCAAATGAGTTAATTTTAATAAATACCAACACCTAAGATCCATATCTATCGAATGTATAGTTTTCCTTATGTTTGTAAAGAAATTTTAACATGAGTATCGATTACAAAATGACGATATCGAAATTATATGACAAGATTATAGGTCATATATACAATATATATATATATATATATATATATATATATATATATATATATATATATATATATATATATATATTAGAAGAGGTTGAGGAGAAGACAACATGTAGACAGATTGACGCATATATATCTAATCCTAAGACATAAGACTCACGACATGGACACATAAAAAGTGAAAAATGTTTTATCTTCAAAAAAATTCAAGTTAATATGAAAAATGACATAAAAAAGAGAAGAAAGAAAACCCAAAGAATAAAATCGGACAAATGCTTCTACTCTCTTACTATTCTCACATTTTACTAATATTTATACATCTGTGGCTCTGTGTTTCAATCGCAGATCAATAATACAAAGTAATCTGAACCCTATTGCCGAGACTGAAATGCGGCAAAGAAAATGTTGGTGTCATACGTACGATTTTAATTACATACGTATGATTTTAATTACATCACGTAATTTTGAAACTATTAATGGGAAGGAGGCCTTCCGTTCACATAAAGAAGCACCTGAATACAGACTTAGGTAGCCTCATATTTCTGCATTTATTCCTCTCTCGTTTAAGGGGCGACGTCAAAAGATCGATGTTTGAAAAAAAACTTAATTGCTTAAGTTTGGGGGGGTTGGCCAAATTAATTTCTGTGCAGTCAAAAACGATTTAACGTCTTTTTGGCAAATTTTACGATTTCAAGGCTGTTTTTTGTACGCTAAAACCGATCCAGTCACCCGTATTTTTGTTACTTTACAATGGTTTTCAATTTTTATTTAATTCAATGGTACATTGGTACGTCGTTTGAAAGAATTAGTACAGGGTATGAGTCCGCAATGTTTTTCAATTTTAGGTCAGTTAAGTTAGAAGGGGGGGGTGGTGTGGGGGGTCTGAGGCCAAACTTAAGCAATTAAGTTAGATTTATTATATTGAACTTTTGATGTTGCCCCTAAGTTGGTCCAGGTCTTGAACAAATGATGCTAGGATAGGGGGTCTTGTTTTTCTCTTACCCTAGATATATGCTGGATTCTCCCGTTCGCTATTTCTATGTGCAGCGTCATTTGCTCAGCCGGGGTTTCCCCATCTTTACTTATTTATACGCACACTTAGATACTTTTCAACCCCTTGTCAACTTTATACACAGAGGACTGTTTTTGAAAGCTTGAAATGAACTCTTAAAAGGGAATGGAAACAAAGCGTTCCTATGACACAATGACAGTGCAAGTGTGGATAGACTCGCTCTAAGTCTGTGGGCATGTACTCAATATCAACATAGAATATATTGAAGGAATAAACTGTAAACAGCTGCTCAGAAAAGCCAAATGACTGGTACCAGTCTATGATGTGAACGGACGAGAGCTCAAACAAATAAAGGAACTAAAATGACCAACTGGCCAACCGCTATTAAAAATGCTGGATTTTCCCGTTTGCTATTTTTGTGTACAGCGTCACTAGCTCGGTCGGGTTATCCCCTTGCGTCACTTATTACGCACATTGAATCGGTTTATAACTATCGTTTTAGACACTGTTCACGTTATTGCACGCTGTCAGTGAACTCATTAAAATGGATTGCAAATAAAAACGTATCTAAAACAGTATAGATGTGGACGAAAAGCATCTCAAACAAATCACTAGCAAGCATCTCCAAGAGAAGGCGATGTTCCAGAGAGACGCCGTTTTGATTTGCAAAATCCATGCACATAGCCTTGCGCTTGCGCACACCGACGGTTTGCCGAGGACACGCATCTTCGTGGCTCGGCACACCACACACAAGGATTCTTTAGGCACACAGAAAACCGTAATATCTGGCGAATGTTTTATCGTCGACTGTCGAGTAACCATGATCGGGAGGTTCATACAGTTTAGCAACGGGTGAACAAATTTGATCTGGATGAAAGTTTTGGAAGATGTTATCCGCACCGCTGCGGTGCGGATACGTAAGGAAATAAATTTCCTATTCCCACCGGGTCGGTGTGGGTGCGGATTCGCACAGCAGCTTTGCAGATAAGGAATGCAGTGCGGTGCGGATAAGGAATTTAAATTTCTTATTCGCACTGCAACGTTTAAACTACTGTGTAGTTTTTCAAAACAACTTTTTGCTAATCTGGTTGAGTTTCTGAAATCAACACCATATCATCAGCATATGAAAGTATGAAAGAAAGTAGATGTGTAATGAATCACATGTAATGGAAAAGTCCCTAATGGAGCTATGGAGTACCCGAAGGTCATTTACTTAAATGTTAAAAAACGTACGACTCAGTTTACGACCCTGTTTGTCTCCAACTTAAGGTCAGTTTTAGGTCACAAGGTCAGCTTGGGTATATAAAACTATGCATACACGCCGCAAGTGATGCAACATGAGTACACACATCCAAGTGTCAGGTAAAAAAGTTTCAGAAGAGACAAGAAATTCAATAAAATGGTGAAATCTAAAAACAACGTGAATAGACGACAAATGCAGTACAATTCACATTCAGTTTTAAGTCAGGCGGATCAAGCTTAATCGCGGTCATTTTGTGGATTACCCGTGAGCTTACCTACTGTCATTGGATTATGGATTAGTATGATTGCGATTATTATACTGGCAGCGTACAACGTCCTATCCTAATTTGATGGAAATGTGCAAGGCTATATAATAATCAACAGGTAAACAAATTTGCAAATGACACCGCTTATAATTAGTACTACCGAAGTCATCATAGCCATCAATGCAGAACAGACCTTAGAGCATTGCTTTCACATATTACATCTAGTATGTTCTCATTGCATTTTTGAAGCTCCCCCCCCCCCCATTAATTGAATATTGTTGTTTTCACTGGAATAACAGCATATTTAACCAGTTCCTGCATTCAGACAGGAGAGAAGAAAACCAGTTCTTCCTATCGTGCTGTCTTTTGATTTCTGAATGATGACAGCCCCTTTACTGAAGTTCCCCGTAGTTATTTTGTAAGCAGCGTCATACTCTCGGTTGGGTATTCCCCTAACTGTTCGTTTAACGCTCGTATGCATTGTGTACACATCACCTTTACACGCTACTCAACTCAAAATTTCTGAATTCTTCAGACAAGTCCTCCGATTCCTCGGTCACAATATCGGTTCACCGAAAACCAGTAGATATTTCCCAATTTGTGGCGGCACCCAGGTAGCTGTGATACACATGACCTGCATTCAACGCTGGCGAAGTTGTGAGGATGAGTACCCGAGAAGACTCCATGTCATCCTGTTTTTGGGGTTTGGTTCCCTGGGGGTTGATTCTGAAGTCTTTAACTCTCACCGGTCTGATTTTAGCGATCAAGCCCTAATAATGGGCAGATTTTAACTGTATATACAAACTTTGGCGGCACACCCTTTTAATAAAAATATTTGGATGACCACCCGGGTTTGTTGTCAAATATGTAAGGGACTGGTCAGTTTTTCGGCCTGGGGGGGGCCGGTGGATTATTTTTTGCCGATGTCAAAAAGTGGCTGACCCCCCCTATTCCAAATTTTGAAAACAGGGTGACCCCCCCTATTCCAAATTTCGAAAACAGGGTGACCCCCCCCCCCCCGGCGGCGCGCAACATAGGTAAAACAAAAAGTGGACATAAATATATATATTATATATATATATATATATATTATATATATATATATTATATATATATATTATATATTATATATATATATATATATAGAAGAAACTTGGGTTGAACACACTAACCACACCTGGTTGTTAGGTTCCAAACGTATTTATTATACGTTTGGAACCTAACAACCAGGTGTGGTAGTGTGTTTCAACCCAAGTTTCTTCTATCTTCACCCCACTCCACGCTCCACTGGGGATCACCTGAATTCCTACAGTTTCTTATATATATATATATATATATATATATATATATATATATATATATATATATATATATATATATATATATATATATATATATATATATATATATATTATATTTTACATTTTACATATATATTTATATTTTAAATAGTCATTCTATGTTTTAATGAAATTGTTGACATGTCAGTTGTAAGATAGGAATGTCAAAGTGTCAATCTTAAAGTTTGAATACAGTACATTTTGAATGACCTGTATTTGAATGAGCTGTGAATGTATTTCACATTTTCTATGCTTAACCAGATGTCCTGAACTGTTGTACAGAAATGGATGTCAATCATTAATATCAAAGAGGAAAAAGCAGTGAATCAAAAACTTTGATGGGTGTTAAGACTTGCCAACCATCCAATTAAATCTCCTGAGGAGCCATAGAGAGCTTTTACAGCCAAATCTGATGTGTACAGTGTCTGATGTCTGAGAGGACCTTTTCTTGTAACATTGAAACCATAAAAGCACAGCTAATAATGACAAAAACTGCCCTTTTTAACTGTTATTTTGTTCATAAAAAGGCATCTTTCTACAGAAAACCTGTGACACAAAGGAAAATAATTGCATCAATGAGAAGGAAAGATATCTTGTCATTTTTCTATCTCTAAAATAAGTCACTGTATCAAATATATATTGTGAAATATTTGTGCATGTTGCTTTCTCATACTGAATTCTCATACAGAGAACAGAAAAGTATCAGGAATTTGTCATCCTTTTCATATGAAATGCAGATTTCATGATGTACACTTTCACTTTGCAAACATCAAGATATCTCTGATTTATTAAAGTATGGCGCCCGAAGGGCGCGCCGACAAATATGAAACATCCTGATATCTCTGATATATATGCCTTGTGTATTAAAGTCATGCACCTGAAGGGCATGCTGAAAAATGTCTGATATATTAAAGTAATGAGCTTGAAGAGCACGCTGAAAAATATTGAACATACAGATATCTCTGATGTATGTATGCTTGATATGTTAAAGTTGGGCGTGCTGAAAAATATGACTGATTATTAAAGTTATGCGCCCGAAGGGCGCGCCGAAAAATACAACTGAATGATGAAATTTTGTGGCTGACACTAGCATTTTAGGCAATGATGAGCCTGTGTCAAAATTCAAAAACACACTGACCCCCCCTATTGGGTATTTCAAAAACATGGGACCCCCCCTATCACCAAAGTCAAAAACAGGGTGACCCCCCCCCCATGAATCCACCGGCCCCCCCCCCAGGCTGAAGAAACTGACCAGTCCCGAATTCCACAAGTCACCGATGACCTAATCTAACGACGCGGTCATACGGACAGATATAGGGCTATTTTGAGATATCGGGCACACAGACAGACGGACAGACACACACACACACAAACAGCATCGCTGCGATATTAGCCCACGTGTGTGAACACGTGAGCTAAAAAGCAGAACAACTAACAATCATGTCAGAGCAATGTAAATACAGTTGCTATACAAACTACATGGAAATATTTCACTTGCTCAAAATATGCAATGCTTGCAAGAACAGCGTTCTCAAATAGTTTTTAGCTCACGTGTTCACACACGGACCTAATGTCGCAGCGATGTCTGTCTGTCTGTCTGTCTGTGCACTCGATATGTCAAAAAACAGCTCATTAGATCAGAACGAATCTTGCAAATGGCAAGAACTACGTAATTAGTTTCTGGTGGGTGTAGTTTGCTTACTTTTTCCTCATTCGCATAATTAAAGATTTTAGAAAAAAACGGCTATACATTGAGAACGACTGCACACAATTTGATGAGATTTGCTGCAAATACGACTCATACCAAAATATATCAGTAGTGGGAACCATTAAGGGATGACATGAAAGATAATTGCTAGTTTGCATATTTAATGAACTTTCCTAATTAGGGATATATATCTGATTTGACTTGATCAAAATTGACCAAACTTGGTATGTATATTGAAGATACTATAATTTAACATTCTTGAAAGTCATCAAGCATTTTAACTTCACCCAATTCCTACTTTGCATATTTAATGAACTTTCATAATTAGAGATTATATATCTTAATTGACTCGATCGAAGTTGATGAAACTTGCTACATATATTTATGGAGGTACCTCTGATACCTCCATGAAATATTGAAGATACTATAATACAACATCCTTGAAAGTCATTAAGCATTTTTACTTCAGCCAATTCCTAATTTGCATGTTTAATGAACTTTGCAAATGAGGGATATATATCTGAATTGATCGGACCAAAGTTGATGAACCTTGCTATATACATTAAAGATACTATGATACAACATTATTGAAAGTCATTAAGCATTTTTACTTCAGCCAATTCCTAATTTGCATATTCAATGAACTTTCCTAATTAGGGATATATACTTCGATGGACTTGATCAAAGTTGGCAAAACATGCTATCGCATTGATGATTATCCCAGGTTATAACAATATTGAAATCATTTCGCATTTCATGTCAGCTAATTTATAATTTGCATATCTATTGAAGTTTCACGGTTTGAAGGACTTGATCAAAGGCAATTACACTTGCTATATAAAGTTATATAAAGTGGTGATTCAATGACAGCAGTCAAAGAAATTATTTTTTATTTCAGCTAATTACATTATTTGAATATTAAATGACTTTGAGAATTAATCTGTGGTGAAAATTTGTTCATTATATTGATCATAACACTTTCTGTGAAGTTGCAAACATGTGGCCAAGGTTCAAATTTACACATAACTGCAATATATAATGAAACACGTGAGCATTCAGTTCGTATATGGTCTCATTATTTACACTGAGAAATGCGGAGGACGAGGAAGCTCTCTCTCTCTCTCTCTCTCTCTCTCTCTCTCTCTCTCTCTCTCTCTCTCTTCCTGCGAAAATATTAAATATTCACTGCTCTTGCCCTGTTGTCAACCTCGGCAAGAGTGATATCAATCGTACTGAATACACCGAGATTTGTTATCGGCCCTCAGGTTTTATCTAACCCCGGCGTTTAATCATGACGAGACGCCAATAATGCTGTTGAAATACACTACGCAACATTGAAACAGACGGTATGTGATCAGAATGACACGAGCACATCGTGCCGTTGAACTATTAGAAGGTGAGATTGCACACAGCGTATATACATGTCCTGTTTGGGCTTGTGAAATTACTGGATTCATTACAGGTGACAAAGCCCTTCTCATTAGCATGTCTTAGTCATGCGGGCGTGACTGACTAAAAATACTCTCCTTTGAGATCACCAGCAAGAAGGCGCTGAAGCAAGCCAACAATAGACCTTCTTTGAGTTTATGCGAAGAGTCGATACATGATTGATAAATAGACGGAACTAAGGGTGAAGAGTTCATTGCTTACTTCGCAATTTCATAAATTGACTATGTATAAAGTTTGCATTCAAAACTACAACCCTTTCAGAATTAGAGCGCGAAGCCACTGCAGTGAACTGCAATAAAACTGCTTACACTAATTAGTTTCAGCTGTAGCCGTGGCACTTTGGTGTTGAACAAGGCTACTTGATAAAGACCAAAAAGTCTGCTTGTACAAAGGCAAAACTAGCTCTGTCTGAGGCTCGAGTTGTAAATGAGAGTTTACGATTGGCACCCTGTGTCAAGATTAAGATACAATGTAACATTACCATGCACTGGTCCATGTACAAATCTTTTTATTTCAACTTCCCCAGACAAACTGTCTGCATGGGACATACAATGTGTCGACTTTGCCAGCTGGCTACAGCTGAAACTAATTAGTGTTAGCAGTTTTATTGCAGTTCACTGCAGTGGCTTCGCGCTCTAATTCTGAAAAGGGTTGTACTCTCTTTGAAGAGGCGGGACAACTGAGAGGATGATTTACAGTGTGGCAGAAGGCGATGATAATATTACAGGACAGAGAAGTAAATGTGTATATGAGGTTCTGCTAAAATACGATTTGGAGGTGCACATTTGGTCAATATGGTTTATTTGCCGACTATCTGATTGTTGTTATTTTGTACATGTTGTATGCATACAAAGTATCTTCGTTACTCTTCATGCAAATTCAGAAACATAAATCCGTTCTGTATAAGCCTACAGTGACACACATCAAAGGTGAAAGCTATGCAATGAGAAAATGACTAATTGCAGATTTACAAATGCGGGAATTCAAGATAACTTTATGCAATCTTGTTTTGTCGATTTAAATATAATGAAACATGTAAGATACAAATTAAGTATTACAAACGTTATTGTTGCACGCAATGTTGTAATTCTGAATAATGATATAATGTTTCGATCAGAAAAGTTACATTTGTCTTGATATGAAGTTGCTGTATAAGTCTATTCTTGTCGCGACCCGTTGTCCTTTTGCTCGCTCTGTGAATATTCGTGGTTATCTTGAATATATTTCTCAAAGGTATATTTACCGCAGTATAAAAGAAGTACGTGATATTTTTTTAGTTTTATTTGTATACATATTAAATTAGTAACCCCGTCTAAGACTCAAATTTGCCAAATAATGCGTCCCATCATATCCCCCCTATATCGAGTCAGCTTGACTGTTAGAATCAGGCGTCGATGATGTCTGCTCGACACGTAGCAGGAATCTGCACGAAGCAGTCACACAGTGTTGAAGTACCAGGGACTTCTCATTGTCATTGTCTAAGTTATCCGGAATACATCCAGTTCTGCAATGACGGGGAAAATTAAGATTATTTGCTAAACGTAAGGAAATAGTAGCTCTACAGCCATAAAGTGATACAGTAATTTTTGTCACAGTAGAGTAAACGTGTTTCTGTCATTTTCATTCGATCTGTCACGGCTTACGGACTGCAATATACATAATTTGTTAGCGTTACGCTGCGTTCACAAAAATTGCTGGGGGCTGGAGGAATTCAGGGGGATTCGAAAATTTTTGGGGTAGTAGAGGGGGACTTGAAAATTTGCTCTGCCTGTAGGGAGGACTTGGAAAATTTTGGTTCCCTTTTTCGTTTTACATTTTCCAATTCCAAGTTTTTGTAGGTAATTTAATGAAATGAATAGCATTTTTATATCTTTCAATTATTGTAATTTTTGTAATAGTTTAATAAAATCTAGAACCATTTTGTCACATTTCATGACTTTTATCTTGAAAAAATCTAAGCATGTATGATTTGTCGTAAAAAACCAAACTAGCCTGGTAACAGGGCAGAATCTACAACTGTTGATGATTTTTGTAAAATTCTGTGCAATATATCAACTACAGTTTCTTGCTGTGTTCCTACAGCATCCTCAAACACACAATATTTAGTTTGTCGACAAAGCCTGTATATAGTACATGTATTAGGTGATAATTTAATTACAGTCACCCTAGGCTGACAGTCAGTTTTCAGTCATACAAATGCATGGTACACATACACAGGCTGTGTTAGCAAGCTTAATACTGGACAGTTCAACATGCTGCAGGGAGTAGAACAAGAACACAGTTGTATAAAATGAACAAAAATATTGTCAAAATTATCAACAGCTACTGCGTGTGGGAAGTGTCACTATCAGGTAATCGCCCTGCTACTGTAGTGTCACTGTCACTGCATACCTGAACAGTGACAGAGATAGCTCTGGTTCTGACGTACATTGTAGTTGAAGAAGAGTTTGGGTCAAATGATGCTCATGACAGTGAAACATACTTGTACACAAGATCAGGCCAGAGAGCAACATATGGAAGACCAGGAGAATTAAAGAGATATCGAGGATTTTTGAATTCTGGCATATGAGAATAATCAAATATTAAAGAAAAAAGATATAGGGTCACCATGCCTGATTAGCTTAATTTTCACATTCTCATCGTAAAATGATACAAAAGTAAAACTTTGAACAGTAAAGACTAAATTAAAAAAATATGTGAATAAATATAATTATTTACTTTTTAACCAAATTTGCCATTATTACACCAAAAATTTCAGAGATGAAAGCATTTTTGATGGAATGTTTTAACCTTCCAGTATTGTCAATTTTGAGTCGCATCTAATTCACATATGTCTTGTACTCTTGAAACACATTTTTGGTAGGTCACTGTGCAATATGGCAATTAGCCAGAATTCACCGATTTGCCCACTCTCTCATGATCGTCTTTTTGTGTCCTTTTCGGCAGAAGCAATTAACCTGGCCAGAGTTGGATTAATCTGAGTTGGCTTAGACTGTTAAATCCAAAAAGTTCACTGATGCGTTTAAAAATGAATCAATTTATGAACTTGTCTTAGGAATATGACTTTACAAACTGTTAGTAACAGGAAGTGTTGAACATTTGCGAGAGGAACGGCGCCGTACGTGTTTATTTTTTATGTGCGCACATCCTTGGCTGATATACGGGCTTGTGATAGTTGAGGGGATTTGAAAAAAATTGATACATAGAGGGGGGATTTGAAATTTTTTAGGGTATCGAGGGGGATCTGAAAAAATACGATTTCAATCGCGATTCCTCCAGCCCTCCCCCCTCCCCCGAAAACCGTTATTTGTGAACGCAGCCTTAGCTGTCTCGCACCCTGCAATTCCCCATTCTGTTATTGCAATTCCTGATATGAACCAATTTAACAATAACCAATGCCATTACATATCGTGGCGAAGAAGCGAACGCTGTTAATTTCAAACAAATGCGTCCTGATGATAGTGGTGAATATCAAGTGGGTTAGTCCAACCACAGTTCATTTGTGAAATTTTCAGCGGGTACTTGTAGATAATGGATACATGAGGTGTGAAAAATAGTTGACAAGCCCCATCTGCTACTATACAATTGATGTTCAATAGAAGGTCGTCCGTGTATGTCCGAAACGTTAGGAAGAATAAACATCTATTGTATAGTAGCAGAAGGGTCTTGTCAACTATTTTTCACATCAAATGCGCACATTAGATGAAAGAGAACGCGGTCGCCCGTTGTGTAATGCAGATGACCGTAATTTATAAAATTTTTGGTCGACAAAGGTAAACTTGCTTTTAAATCATAGACAGTAGAGGGGAAAACTCCCTCTATTGTCTATGCTTAAAGGGGAAGTTCACCAAGGAAGATTTTTGCATATGTGCTAGCTTTGTGGTCGCTTACCCCGGAAAACTATTTTCACCATTTATAACTCGCGCGATTTTTTACAAAAACCGATAGAAATATTACAGGAAGTTGCTCATGTAATTTGAGTCACGAGAAAAAGCGCCAAGCTTGGCGCTTGCATAATGTGATATGAAAGGGACCATCTTCAGACGGGTATGGCATTGTCCTCTCACCCACGCTCAAACCAGGCTGTGCGTATTTAGGCCTACATAACTTTTGTTTAGTACTGAATATTCTTGCATAAACGATGAATCACCTGTCCACTGTCAGATTTTGTGTTGCTGTTTACCACTGTGTTTACTGTGGCTGGAGGACAATGTTGGCAGCCATACCCGTCTGGAGATGGTCCCTTACATATCACATGATGCCAGCTCCACGCCTTGAGCTTTTTTCCCCATGATTAAAATTATCCTACATGGCAACTTCCTGTACTATTTTTATCGGTTTTTGTAAAAATCATGCGAGTTATAAATGGTGAAAGAAATAGCTTTTCCGGGGTAAGTGACCACAAAGCTAGCACATATGCAAAAATCATCCGTGGTGAACTTCCCATTTAAATGGTCATTGTGAGAAACAAATACGATTTTCAAATGTTAAGTATTTACCCAATGGATGCTTGCGGTGTTATCACAGACCAATAGAAAGACAGACTACCAACGGGTATTCGCCTCAAGGCGGACGTGGTTACGTAAGCCCTCCATGTATGCCTCGCCTCAGGTTGCTCTCGTCTTTCTTTTCCGAAGAGTGCTGACTAAGCTTATGCACCCTTCTGTAGTTTCCGGATTTTCGCCAATTGTTAAGCTAAAGTATGTTGTTGTTGGTGTGGCGCTGAGCGGAATTGACGTGCTGGCGAAAACGGGAGTGTTTTGAGCTTCAGGAAAGTGAGTTTTACCATTTTGAAAATTCCTCTCACATTTTTATGAATATATAATGAGTATGATTGAACCAAATTTGAAGGTCTTTTATCGATACTGTCTGGTTTTGCTCAATGATTTACGGTCAGTAATAATATAGGATTATTCACAAAATACGGCCCTGTATGGACGAGGGCTCAGTGAGAGACGTATTGGACGAGCCGAAGGCAAGTCCAATACGTCACTCACTGACCCCGAGTCCATACAGGGTCGTATTTTGTGTATAACCCATCATTCAGCTCTGGGACTATTCGAGTGTACAGAAGCGAGAAACACCCCGAGTGTTTTTCTCGCTTCTGTACACTCGTCTATGGGGCGAATAGTCCCAGAGCTGATAGCCCACCAAGCGACTGTGGTATTACCCTATTATTATACACCTCCCTCCATTAATCGCCCGTTTAAACCAATTCTATGGTAAAACACAGTCCCTCTATCCACCGGTCTGGAAACGCCTATTGTAAAAGGTGTCAATCACCTAGACCGCACAGCCGAACCGCGATACGAGGGCCAGTCACGTGATAATGCGTAGCTTGGGTTTGTCCTGCATGCCACACAGTCCCCGATTGTGTGTACGCTTTTCTCGAATTTTCGCTGTTTTTGGCTCTATTAAGTGTTCTCTGCGTCTATCTACGACACGAAGACAGAAATTATCGTGATCCTTATCCCATCGTAAATGATGATAGTGTGCGATAATTTCTGGGGTTGACCGCTGCGAGTGTGTTGACGTACGTAGCACAAGCAACGGCTGCCTTTTTTAATCGGCACACAGTCCATGTAGCCGACAATGAGATGCAAATGATATGCGGTTAAGGTCTCCTCAACTAACTTTCAGCTGGTTCTTCACTTTCTACTATTTTTATAGTATTTTTTACAAAGGCACAGACTTATTCTACCTGCAACTTAAAACTGACGGTGATTTTGTAGCTCATTCTTTACTATTTTAATAGTTTTGGTAGCCGGTAAGAGACACTTCGTGTTCGTGTCGGCTACATGGACGATCTGCCCTGGAATCACACCGGAAAATTTGTGGTCCCCCTTCTCTTGCAATGCTAGTAGTCAGTGTCTCCAAATATGATCTAAATATGTTTTCTGTGTAATATTCTGTGAAATCATGAAATCATATCATGTGAAATCATGAAATCATGTGGATAGAGGGACTGTGGGTAAATTTTGAGGGATGCGGCACACGCGATATGAGTGGAACGCGCGCGATCTACTGCCCCTTGCGTTGGCACGAAGCCAATTAATTTTCAGTGCAGTACAAGCAAACTTCGCTGAATGTTTTCAATTTAATTAGTTTTTTAAGATAAAAATCAGTTGCATTTAGACTCAGTTTTGTGTTTAGTGTGTTTTAAACCTTATACTACGAATACATTTTAGTGGAAGTTGTTATTATGTCTATAACTCACCGTAAAATAGTTTGTTTACATCCTATTCTTGACCGCGGAGTGACGTCACTTTCACCTCACGCACGCGAGTGAGGTGAAATGGGATTTGACTGTACAGGACAGTGAACAATGCAGAAATTATGTGACAAAGTACAGAACTTAGTGTTTATCATTGACATAATGTTGAAACTTTGAATACTGTGTAAATGTTGAAAAATCCCACACTTCAATATTTGTTCTCACGGCAGTGTGACGCAAAAATGACGTAAAAATCCGCAAGTTCCCGGATGTCCGCGATCAAGAATAATCACTAGGTCAAAGGTCAAAAAGGCGCGTCGCGCTCTCCCGTATTTGGGACTCCGCGTACTATTACAAAATACGGAAAGTTATTGGACGGTCAATCTTACAGCAGTAGGTGTGTCTCTTACAAGTTGGTCATTGAAGGACGTGTTTATGAAACTGCTAGCGTTATGTTTTGATTTGCGTGAAGCAGTGTTTCTTGCCCTGAGAGCTCACAAAGTAAGTATGGTTGCTACGCGACTCGCAGCACGATGCCATCTCGCCGTACTTTTCGCATAATCTCGTCCAATTTTCGACCACGAACAAAGTCTCCAAAAAATATAATACCTGTAAAGCTCATTTTAATATGAAAAGGCCGTAGTCAACCGAGACGACCATGGAACAAAAGGCATGCCGCGTTGCTAGTCTATCTTGCTATTTGTCTGCCGCGTTATCTAGAGCCGTATCTTGTCATGCCTGTTTGAGACATGGGCATACTGCATACATGACATCTCATCGAATGCTGGTATGTAATCAATTTCAGCTTTTTACCGCCGTGAGTGAGCCTGCAAATGCAATTACAGAAACAAAAACAATGGCATCGATAAACTGTTCTGCTGAAATACTTATTTTTCCAATCGTTGTTGGCTGAAGAGAGTCCGTTGATAGCCTTGCGTAATAAACATGAGATTACATAAAACTGAATGGAATCTTCCTATAGGATAGAAATTGAAGTGTAGACTTTTCTGAATGTGTGTAAGATAATACAAAACATATATACTGTACGCTAAATAGACATTAATACATGGACGAATAATATGTAAATAATCTATAGACGATATGATTTGTACAATGAAAAGATTCTAAGTGTCCGAGCATAAAAGTGACTATAAATTACATAAAACTTACGGATATTGTGTTGTAAAAGTGACCCACACGCACAAAAATCTTACCGGAGTCAAACTGCGTCGCCATAGAAGCTCCAGTGACAGTGGCAATGGCAGAGTCATACGAAAGTAGTATTTCATTTTTGAAATTTTGGGAAAACAGTGTTTTATTCACTGGGTGTTCGTTGGTATAAGAGACGAGATCTTCCTCTACCTGCACTGATGTCACCCAGCTACAAAATGCAATTACAGACAACAAAAACAACATCATCGGTAAACTGTTCTCCTATTCTTCTGATTCAAATGTACTTATGTCTCTCATACGTCACTTTGTGGCGGAGATTGTATAGAACCAATCGTTGTTGGCTGAAGACAATCCGGTGAAGTCTCGTAAAATAATGTGAGACTATTTTTACTGAAATAGAATGTTCCTGGGATAGAAACTTGTGTGTAGATTTTTCTGAAATGTCGTGTGTAAGAAAGTATAAACTCATATATACTGTTATACAATAATACCAGGACGAACAAATATAGAAATAGCCTTCAGACGATATGATTTGTACAAAGAAAGTAACTTCAGGCATACCCTGGAAGAATCTGCTGATTTGTGAGTCGGAATCTT